>NC_058404.1:35817935-35983598 GCF_002201575.2 Neomonachus schauinslandi
CCAGCGGGGCCTGATGTAACAACTTACCCTTCACTTTTGAAGGGAAATCTAGATATGTCCCATGCCACCGGCCCCTAGAAATTTCACTGAGGTGGAAGACTCCTGATTTTTTTCTCAGATTTGCTTTCCACCTCTGACATGCAACTGTCTTACCAGTTAGGCTGCAGTATTGCTACTTCTTGCACACTAGGTTCAGTCAGAATAATGTCATCAGTGGAATGGGCCAAAGCGATATCTTGTGGAAGGAAGAGTTGATCAAGATCCCCCCAAACTAAATTACGAGGTAGGGCTGGAGAGTTGCTGTACCCCAAGAGGGGACCGTGAAGGTGTATTGCTGGCCTTGCCAGCTGAAAGCAAGCTGCTTCTGGTGGCCCTTATTGGCCAGGGTGGAGAGAACCGTATCTGCCAGTTCAGCAGCTGCGTACCGGGTGCCAGGATTTACGTGAATTTGCTCAAGCAATAGAACCACAGTAGCTACAGCAGGAGTTACACTCCCCAGCTGCTTAAGCTTCTGATAAACCACTGCTGTTCTCCAAGATCTGTCTGTCTTCTGCACAGGCCAGATAGCTTAGTCGAACTGGATTCTCTCTCCAGTCCTTATTGGTGGTATTGACTCTGCAGTGCTTTCTGGGTTGTGGTATTTATTCCTTCTGGTTTACTATTTTCCTAGGTAGTGGCAGTTCTAGTGGCTTCCAGTCGGCCTTTCCTGCCATAATCGCCCTGACTCCACAGGTCAGGGAGCCAGTGTGGGGATTCTGCTAGTTGCTGATTATGTGTGTTTTAGTCATGCATTCTGGAACTGGGGAAATAAGCACAGGATGGGTTTGGGACCCACTGGGCCCCCTGTGAGTGAGGAGAACCTGAGCCGAAGCTCCATTGACCAGCTGACCTCCATAGCTCCCTACTTTGACTGGTAGGCCACCGTGATGTTTTGGGTCTCCTGGATTCAGTGTCAGTTCAGAGCCAGTGTCCAGTAGTTCCTGAGAGGTCTGATGATTTTCCTTTTGCACAATGCCCAGTTACCCTGGTAAATGACCTTAGGTCCTGTTGGGGAAGGATGGGAGAAAGATTAAGAGTATACCTTTTTGGCAGTGTATCAGGGTTCTACCTGAAGGGGACCCGTCCTCCCCTTCATGTAAGGGGTTGAGTCTGTAATAAGGCTCAAGTTTGGGAATTGATTGAGGGCCCATGACACCGTTTTGTTCATTTAACCTAGAACTTTTCTGCTTATGCAGATGTAGTAAAAATTTAGTGGTAGGCTTCCTCTCTTTTTATTTCTAGGAGCACCGTGATCAGCGAACCAGTGCCTTAGGTCTGTGCAAGTCACACTTTTCTGATTGCTTCTTTGACTTTGCTGTTTATTATGGTGACCATATCCACCTTGCCTTTGCAGTTGGGTGCCTTTGCACCTGGCCCCTGCCACTTGGCATTCAATTACTCCCATGGCATTTAGGAGTTTCAGTTCAGTGACTGTCATTCCTAATGTAAAGTGGCCTACAGATAAGAGTGATCATACAGCAATTTAGGCCTGTAGGGACTCCCCTCACCTATTTGTTTCTCACAGTTACGGTGAAAGATGTGTCTGCTGGACCCTTCCAGAGTGAGTAAATGGGTCTGAAATGGCAAACCTATTCTTAACATTACAATTTTCCCTAAGCCTTTGAATTGTTTCTTCTGCCTTTAACCAAGACACGTCTGGCATTTCCAACTTGCTCAGCATGGGCTAACTTCTGGTCCATGTTTCAGCTGATTAACCAACAAATTGTTAAAGCTCTTTCTAAATCCCTGAACTGTAGCATTAAATGCAGAATCTCTACTTAGTAAGTGCCTTGACAAATTTGGCCTGATCCAACTTTATGTTCCTTCCACCATTATCCCACACCCTTACTATCATTCTGACACATGTTCTGTCATGATAAATTAGAAAACTCAAGCAGGTCTTTTGGTATATAGTACACCTCCTCACAGGTCACACTTTTAGGGGCCTGCTGAGACTTGAATCTAGTGATAGGTTTAAAAGAGAAGAGGGCTCGTGGGAATGGGTCCTGAGGGAAATCAGCATTGTCTTGCATGGCAACTTCCTCATAGGAGGCCATTACAATTTCCTCAGGCAATGCAGTGCTAATCCCTTTTCTTAGGAGTGGAAAGGCCTTTTCTGTTGAGGGTAGGGAGACTGCTTCTACTGGCAAGGGAGACTCATCAGTATTTAGGGGCTTAATGATTCAGGTTAGACTTTTGTTCGTTTGACTTAGAACTTTTATTCTTATACAGATATCAGGGTCTTCCCACATATCCCGATTCCAACTTTCAGGATCACATTCTATTCCCCTAATGCTCTCACTTTAATGGTAGATAGCTGCAAAGCTGGGAGGTCCAACTTGTGTTGTAATCTCACCAGTTGAAGGATGAAGTTCTGGGTTTTATTTTCAGAGGTCTCAGCCCTGTGGCTACAAAAGATTAGGGTCTCCTTCATGTTATTTTTGTTGTTTTTGAGCTGAGAGTTCAAGTTTCTGAGCTTATTCTTTTTATTCCCTACTTTGTCCAGTGACATTAGGAGTAACCATTTATCTCATATTTGTTGGTTTGACAGAAATGTTTGAAAGTATCATATGCACAATTACCCAGATCCTTGATTCTTATAAGTTGATTAGGAATAACCAGTGGTGATATTTTGCTTATCTTCCTGCCAGATCACGCCATGGACTCTCAGTACTCTACTATTGCAAATAGAGTCATTAACATCTTTAAATGTGGTCAGGTAAGAGAGCCAATTCCAGAAGCCCAGGGACCAATACAGAAAACTCATCCTTAAAAACTGTTCTTCTAGAACCAGTCTTGGTATCTGCATTAGTCACGGTTCTCCAGAGAAACAGAACCAATAGGAAGTATATATATGTATGTGTGTGTGTGTGTGTCTCTGTGTGTGTATATTCATTCATTTATTATAAGGAATCGACTCATACAATTATGGGGTCTGATAAGGGCCAAGATTTGTATTTTGCAAGCTCGAGATCCAGGAAAGCTGATGATGGTTGGAGTCTGGAGGCCAGCAGTCTCAGTGGCATGGGTATAGTTTCTTGAAAAGCTGTAGTATACCAATCAGTGACTTATAATCATAGGAAATCCTGTGACTTTACATCAGTCAATAACTATGAAGAGCCAATGTTTTAGTTCAAGTCAGGAGGAAGATAAAACCAGCCTTAGATTGAAGACAGGCAGGCAGGAGTAATTCTTACTCAGGGGCGGGTCAGGCTTTTTGTTCTATTCTGGCTATCAACTGATTGGACGAGGCCTATCCATGTTAGGAAAGCAATCTACTTTACTCAGTCTATTAATTTAAATGTTAAACTGACCAAAAAAAGTACCCTCACAGAAACACTCAGAATAATGTTTGACCACAGATCTGACACTCTGTACAGATGATAACCATCACAGTTATTACAAATTAATGAAGTTCAGAGTGAAAATATTTATTGAGAAAAAAAAAATCTGTAAAACGTGGTGGATTGTAATATTCGTTTATCTTCTTTATTTGCCAAAACCTCTCAAAATAGAAAGGAATAAATAGGGAATAAAACTTGAAGTGTGAAATATATGAGATCTCAACAATAGATAAAGATTTTAACCAGTTTTGAAAAACTGAAAGAGGACAGAATAGACAGTAGTGGAATCTACAACTTACAGTGTAAACTGATGGGATCTGAACAGGAAGACTCTTTTAGTCTGGCAGAATCCTAAACACATTGGTTTGCGGCTCAGATTTGGAAAAACTGGTTATAGCTGAGAGTGGGGTGAAGCATGAAACTGAATATGGACTTACTTTTAGTCTAATCCTGGAGAGCCTAGCTGATTGTCCTATCTACCCGATTCTCCTATCTGGTCATCAAAGCATCAGCAAGCAGTTGCCTATTCCTCCAGGTTGGAGGTGAGACGATAGGACTTCTGATATATATTTGGTCAGTATCCTCTGTGAGATGCCTTTCTCCCTATCCTAATGCTAGTATCCTGTTCCCCTTCTTGCACACGTAACTGAACTATAGATGGATTGTTACATAAAGTTGGACAATTCTTGGAGGAAGCTGAGCAAAAAAACTGAGACAGAAAAATGAGAGAAAGATAAAAGCCTGAGAGGATCAATTAAAGATTTCTAAATCCAACTAATTTAAATCTTTGGAGAAAGAAAATAGAGAAAGTAGACAATTGTGAAATTACAGAGTACTTGTTGAAGAAAAATCCTGATAGCTTCCAGAGATAAAAACAAACAAAAACAAAACAAAACAAAACCCAAAGCAAACAAAAGCAAAAATAGGATACAAATAAAGGACTGAGATGGCAAACTGAATTCTGGAAGACAGGGGAGCAATACTTTTATGTTTCTGAAAGATTCTCAACCTGGAATTCTTCCAAAGTATCAGTCAAGTGAGAGGGCACAATAAAAACAATTCAGACATTCAAAGGCTCAGAAAATTGATCTTTTATTTATCTTTTCTTAGGAAATCATTTAATGTTCTATTCCAGCAAATGAGGAAGTACACCAAAAAGAGAAAGAATTGTAATCTAGGACACAGAAGAATGTCAAAGAGAAATTCCAAGATAATAGCTGTGTACCAGGCCAGGAGAATACTCAGTTCATTTGGAGCAAGTGGTCCTTAAAGGAAGGTTTCTAGAGAAAGAGAGAACTTGAAAGAGGAAATAACATGATAGCCTTTTTTTTTTTTTTAAGTGGGCGTTTGAATATTGATATGACAGAGGCCGATTATGTAAGAAGAAAAGCAAGTGTTTGCTGTAGTGAAAACAAAAGCTATATAAAAAAGAAAATACACTCTTAATACTTAGCTTTGAAATCAACAGTGTTTTGTTTTAATTGTTGGCAAGGAATACTTATTCCCCACTTTATTGTTTCCTTGTGGAGGAACTTCAACACTCTTGGGTTGAGGTTCCTCATTTGTGTCCCCATGCCCCCCCCACCTCAACATTAGCAATTTGGTATCCATTCATGGACAAAAGTGCCTTTGTTGAGCTGTGGGATCTAGCATCTTATGTCAAGGGACCAGGGAGGAGCTTTGTCCACTGTGTGTTAGGTAGTAGGCATAAAGACCTTGGTGCTGGCTGTGGACCCTGCAGTGGCCTCTTTCTGGCTCTAGCCCTTCTGGGCTGCAGTCTGTAAGTCCCTGGAAAACACAGTCTTAGACAATCACCCACAGATGAGAGAATCTTTGTGGAAGTCCAGAAGTTCCAGCACAGTGTTGGAGCAAAAATATGTGAGTTTAGACACATTAGAGAGGGTAAGAGGAAGAGTTTGACTTTACCTGCATTACCCCTCTCCCAAGATGGCACAGCTTAGGGGCCAGATAAATCTTTTTAGCCTGTGGTTACTCCCATGAAGGGAAATGAGAGTGGTGAGTGAACACCTGGCTTTCCCAGCTGTGCAGGATACATTCACTCCCACCTTATCCAGAGTACTGACTTGGGAGCTACATGTCTGAAAGGGGGGATAAGAGGCTGGGAGAGTGGCACATTACTCTTGGAGGACATTAAAGGGATGTGATCTGAGAGTCCTAAGTACCATTTAGGAAGATTGAAATCATACCAAGTATCTTTTCTGATCACACTGGTGTAAAACTAGGAATCATCAACAAGAGAAAAGCTCAAAAATTCACAAATATGTAGAAATTAAACAACATATTCCTGAACAACTAGTGGGATATCAAAAATATGTTGAAACAAACAAAAGGGAAAGACAACAACCTAAAACTTATGGGATGCAGCAAAAGCAGTTCTAAGATGGAAGTTTATAGCAATAAACACCTACATTAAGAAAAATGAGGGGCGCCTGGGTGGTGCAGTCTGTTAAGCGTCTGCCTTTGGCTCAGGTTGTGATCCCAGGGTCCTGGGATTGAGCCCTACATTGGGCTCCCTGCTCCCTGCTTCTCCCTCTTCCTCTGCCTATCACTTCCCCTGCTTGTGTGTGCTCTCTCTCTCTCTCTGTCAAATAAAATCTAAAAAAAAAAAAAAAAAAGAAAAGAAAAATGAAAGATCTCAAACAACATAACTTTATACCTCGAGGAAATAGAAAATGAGTAAACTAAGCCCAGAGTTAGTAGAAGGAAGGAAAGAACAAAGATCGGGGCTGATAAATGAAATAGAGACCAGAAAAACAATAGAAAAGATCAAAGAAATAAGAGCTGCTTTCTTGAAAATATAAACAAAATTGACAAACCTTTAGTTAGGCTAAGAAAAAAGAAGAGTCAAATAAATAAAATAAAAAATAAGAGAGGAGACATTGCAACTGGTACCACAGTAGTACAAAGGTTCATAAGAGACTACTATGGGCAGTTATATGCTAACAAATTGGATAACGTAGAGGAAAACAGGATAACTTTCTAGCAACATACAGCCTACCAGGACTAAATCATGATGAAATAGAAAATCTGAATAGGCCAATAGCACGAAAGGAGATCGAATCAGCAATCAACAATCTTCCAACATAGAAAAGCCCAGGACCAGATGATTTAACTAGTGAGTTCCACCAAACATTTAAAGAAGAATTAATGCCAGTTTAAGAGATTGAAGAGAATACTCTTGAACTCATTTTACAAGGTTAGCATTACCCTGATGCCAAATAAAGACACTGCAAAAAAGGAAAATTACAGTCCAATATCTTGGATGAATATAGATGCATAAATTGTCAACAAAATACTAGCAAACTGAATTCAACACATTAAAAAGATCATACACCATGATCAAGTGGTGTTTATCCCTGGAATGCAAGGATGGTTCAATATAAGCAAATACATAAATATGATACACCATATTAATGAAAGATAAAATCATGATCCTCTCATATGAAGAAAAGGCATTTGACAAAGTGCAACATATTTTCTTGATAAAAATCTTTCAACAAATTGGATATAGAAGGAATGTTCCTCTACATAATAAAGGCCATAAAAGATAAAACCATAGCTTACATCATACTCAGTGGTAAAAGGTTGACAACTTTTCACCTAGGAACAGAAATAAGATAAGGATGTCCACTCTTACTACTCTTATTCAACATAGTACTGGAAGTCCTACCCAGAGCTTCTGGGGAAGAAAAAGACATAAAAGTCATCCAAATCAGAATAGAAAAAGTGACATTGTTTTTGTTTGATATATGATATCATCTTTTAAGTGGAAAGTTCTCCAGACTTCCAAAAAAAATGGTTGAAACTAATCTGTGAATTTGGTAAAGTTGTAGGATACAATGTCAACATACAGAAATCAGGTGCATGTGTATATACTAACAGTGAACTAACTTAAAAAGAAATAAAACCATCCCATTCACAATAGCTTCAAAAAAAAAAGTGCTTATGAATAAATTTAAGCAAGGAGATGAAAGATATGTTCACTGAAAACCATAATACTGTGATGAAAAGAATTGGAAAAGACACAAATAAATGGTGAGATATCCTATGTTCATGGATGGAAAGAATTAGTATTGTTAAAATGTCTATACTATCCAAAGCCACCTGTAGATTCAGTGCAATCCAATGATATTTTTCACAAAAACAGAACAAACAATCCTAAAAGTTGAATGGAACCATAAGGGCCCCGAATAGCCAAAGCAGTCCTGAGGAAGAAGACCAAAGCTGGAAGCATACAATTCCTGATTTTAAACTATATTACAAAGCTATAGTAATCAAAGCAGTTTAGTACTGGCATAAAAATAGACACACAGATCAATGGAATTGAATCAAGAAGAACCCTGCATATATGATCAATTAGTATTTGACAAGGCTACTCAACAAGACTACTCAATGAGGAAAGGATAATCTTTTCAGTAAGTGGTATTGGGAAAACTGGATATTCTACCCCTATTTTATACCACTCACAAAAATAACTCAAGATGGATTAAAGACTTAAACATAAGACCTGAAACTGTAAAACTCCTAGAAGAACACTCCTAGAAGAAAGCTCCTTAGGAAGAAAGCTCCTTGACATTGGTCTTGGCAATGATTTTTTTTTATATGACATCAAAAACACAAGCAACAAAAGCAAAAATAATTAAATGGGGCTATATAAAATTAAAAAGCCTCTGTACAGTAAAAGAAATAGCAAAAAAAGTGAAAAGGCAGCCTTTGGGATGGGAGAAAAAGTCTGCAAATCATATATCTGATAAGGAGCTAATATCCAAAATATGTAAGGAATTCATATAACTCAATCTCAGAAAAGCAATCCAATTTTAAAAAATGTGCAAAGGATCTGAATAGACGTTTTTATAAAGACAACAAATGGCCAACAGGTACATGAAGAAATGTTCAACATCATTAATCATTAGGGAAATGCAAGTCAAAACCACAACGAGATATCACCTCATCCTTGTTATATAGCTCTCATCAAATGTCAAGAGATAAGTGTTCATGAGGATATGGAGAAAATGGATCTCTTCTGCATCATTGGTGGGAATGTAACTTGGTACAGCCACTGTGGAAAATAGTATGGAATTTCCTCAAAAAAATGAAAAATAGATCTACCATATGATCCAGCAATCCCCTTTCTGGGTGTATATCCAAGGGAAGTGAAAACAGGATCTTGAGTACTCCTATGTTTATTGTAGCATTATTTACAATAGCCAGGATAACCTAAGTGGCCATCAGCCAATGAATGGATAAAGAAGATGTGGTATGTATATACAATGGAATATTATTCAGCCACGAGAAAGAAGGAAATCCTGCCACTTGTGACAACATGGATGTATCTTGAGGCTGTTATGCTAACTGAAAAAAGTCAGATGGAGAAAGACAAATACTGTATGAACTTATATGTGGAATCTAAAAAGCTGAGCTAATAGAAAAGGAAAGTAAAATGGTGATTGCCAGGGGCTTAAAGTAAGGAGGTGGTGGAAATGGGGAGATGTTAGTCAAAGGGTATAAATTTCCAGTTTAAAGATGAATAAATTCTGGGAATCTAATATTTAGCATTTTGATTGTAGATAACAACACTGTATTATATACTGAAAGTACGAAGAGTATATCTTAAATGTTCTCATTTAAGATTTTCTACAAAAAAGAAATGGTAATTATGTGGAGTGATGGAGGTGTTAACCAACCCTACTGTGGCACTCATTTCTCAGAATACAAGTTTTTTAAATCACTGTTATATACCTTAAAGTCACACAATATTATACATCAATTATATCTCAATAAAGCTGGAAAAAAATAAATAATGCTGTCAGCCTCAGTGCTCCTCTTTCACACCCTCTTTCACTCATTGATGTAATTAATGAGTTTGGGAGAAGACACTGGGCATGGGTGCCTTAGCCCCTTCTGACTTCTCTTTTCAGATCTACCTGCCTGCAGAGAGGGTACATTCTAGTCTGCTCTCTCAGCCATGCAATAAAATTAGCAGGGCAGGCTCTGCTTTTGTGGGGGAGGCCTGTGGTTGTCCAGAGCAACCTGTGATTAGGCAGGTAAGTTTGATTTTGGGGGTGCAGTATTAGGAAGTCCATTTTGCTGTTTGCTTTAGTCATGTTAAATGCCTTATTGAAAATAAAGATACGTTAATTTCCTGTTGTCAGCTCCCCTGTTTTTTGTTTGTTTTTCATCTAGTTCTGAACTTGCTTAGGGAATAGTGATGTGTAATGTACTGATGGGATAATATCCCAATATTAGTGGTGTAAATATGAAGCAATATTTACTTTGAGAAGATGAAGGAGGGGCATTTGGGTTCATGTTAGAAAGCTGAATTCTTATCTATCATAAAGGGGATGAGTTGATGAAGTCTAGAATAGATAAATCAAGAAATAACATAAAGTAAGTCATGGAGATAAAAAGCACAGCATTGGGAATATAATCAATAATATCGTAATAACTTTGCACGATGACAGATGGTAACTACACCTATCTTGGTGATTTGTAATGTATATAATTGTCTAATCACTGTGTTGTACACCTGAAACTAATATTTTATGAATATATATACTTCAATTAAAAAAAAAAAAAAAACGGGAAAAAACCGGCCCACCCCCCGCCAAAAAAAAAAAAAAAAAAGAAAGAAAGCAAAAAAGAAATAGTATACTAATTAAAAATAGGGAGGGAATTATCAGAAAAAAATGAAGTTGCTTCCAGATTGCTGGATTGGCAGAGTAGATAGAAATGAGTCGTGGAGTTGTTTCATCATAAACACGTTAAGAACTATTTGACTTTTAGCCATGTGCAGTGTATTTTCTTTAAAAAAATTAAATGAAAAAACGAAGGTAAACTGGTACCCTGTTCTTCAGAGTCAGTTTAGAAGTGTTCTATCAGCTCGGTTGAGAATAGTACGGCATTGACATTTAGAGACTTTTGTTGTCATTCATAGTCTAAGTGATTCTGTGGTGGGAAAAATTTATGACAGTGGTGATTCAGTTTACTGGAATGCTTGATTACTTAAAAATGTTTATGTGTTATCAAAGTTATGGGATTTTTCTCTGAGCCAATTGCTATATCAGAAAGTGCTTGACTGCCTGGTTTGAAAAATCATAACCAACAAAACATTCCTTTTCCTTTTCCCAAAATGTAAGAAAGAGATGGCAAAAAGATATCCTGACTATGAAAATGACTCTGCTTTGGAAATTGGGCATGCTTTGATGGCTGTAAAAGCTATCAGGTGTTCACATCAGATTTGGTGCTTGGTTTAATATCTTTGGTCATTTCTAGGAATGAAACATCCATGTTTAATGAGTTGACTCTATGTTCACTCTTGGATAAATATTCCGATTGCATTTGAAGAGTGTTTGATAATTATATTTTCAGATCTTTCACATTCTTATGTGTTGTTCTTAATGTGTTCAAGATTTAGAGAAAGGAATGTAAAAGTCTCCTAGTAGCTTTCTGTTTTCATTCCCCCCTTGTATAACATTTTTTGCACTAAGAATGCTGAATCTATGTTTGTGGCAGAGTTTGTCGACTAATTACATTTTAGTTGTGAGTTATATCTTTTATTGGTTCAAAATGTCCCTTTGGTATATCTTCATGGTTTTGTCTTAAATTTTACCTTAATTGATAGTGTTATCATACTTTCTTTATATTTAAGTTTGCCTAATAGAAGTTTTGTCCAACTCTTTTCAGAGTTGTTTTGTTTTAAGCATGAGCTTTATGAATAGCATATGATTACATATTATTTCATGGCCCAATCTAAGTTTTTTCTTCTTTTGGAAAAAAGTTTTTTAAAAAGATTATGGGAAGGGGAGTCTAGGTGGCTTAGATGGTTAAGCGTCTGCCTTCCACTCAGGTCATGATCTCCAGGTCCTGGGATTGAGCCCGGTGTCCTGTTGAGCTCCCAGCTCAGCAGGGAGTCTCCTTGTCCCTCTCCCTCTGCCTCTCCCCCTTGTGCTCTCTCTCTCTGTCTCTCAAATGAATAAATAAAATCTTTAAAAAAATAAAAAGATTATGGGAAGATCACATTTTCATTGCTAAAAATTCAAAAATATTGTGGAGAACAAAAAATAAAGGTCCCCTGCTGATACCCTATTAATTTCCCCTTTTTTGAAACTCATTTTCTAGGGGTAACTATTGTTAACACTATGTTTTATATCTGTCCAGTTCTCTTTCTGGGCATTTGCAAGTGGATATACTCCCCACCACCCCATTAGACTTTGGGATGAGACTTTAAATAATGTTCTGAAATGTTTTTACTCAATAGCACAGTGCAGAGATCCTTCATGTCATTATATGGAAATTTACTTCATTCCATTATAGATACACTCTTTTTTTTTTTAAAAGATTTTATTTATTTATTTTGAGAGAGAGAGAATGAGAGAGAACACATGAGAGGGGATAGGGTCAGAGGGCAAAGCAGACTCCCTGCCGAGCAGGGAGCCCGATGCGGGACCCGATCCAGGGACTCCAGGATCATGACCTGAGCCGAAGGCAGTCGCTTAACCAACTGAGCCACCCAGGCGCCCTAGATACTCTTGACTTAACCACATTGCAGAAGTTTATATTGTCTGTAGTTGGTTGGTTGGTTGACTTTACCAGCACTGAACACTCTTCTACATTTAATCTCATCCACTTTTAAAAAATAATATTTTATTTATTTATTTGAGAGGGAGGGAGAGAGAGAGCATGAGTTGGGGGAAGGGCCAGAGGGAGAAGTAGACCCCCCACTGAGCAAGGAGCCTGACATGGGGCTTGATCCCAGGACTTTGGGATCATGACCTGAGCTGAAGGCAGATGCTTAACCAACTGAGCCACCCAGGCACCCCTAATCTCAGGATAGATTTCCTGGAATAGATTTTTAAATTAAGGGATATATACATTTAAAATTTGATAGAAACTGTCAATTTACTTTTCAACAAGATGGTAATAA
Organism: Neomonachus schauinslandi; assembly: GCF_002201575.2. Classification (NCBI taxonomy): domain Eukaryota; kingdom Metazoa; phylum Chordata; class Mammalia; order Carnivora; family Phocidae; genus Neomonachus; species Neomonachus schauinslandi. The sequence goes on from NC_058404.1 coordinate 35,830,263, forward strand.
TTTATCTTTTTGTGTTTTATTTTAAAATTTTGTCTTTTTGTGTTGTATTACTATGTCAACAACATTCATGTACAAGGGTAGCAAATGCTTGGTGTATGTACCTATACTTATATACTGTTGGAACGAAACACCAAACATTTTCTATAGTGGTAAAATAGGATAGGTTGGATCCTGTCCTTTTTGGTCTCTACCAAAAGCTGGACTCTGGAGACTTTGAGCAGGCTGACAATATACACACACACACACACACACACACACAGTTTTTTATTTAAAGTCAATTTAGTTAACATATAGTGTAATATTAGATTCAAGCTTTATGTATTCAACATTTATTTAGGGGCGGAGCTAAACGTTAAGTGGGAAAAGAAATGGAAAAAGAGAACTCTTCAGCTCCTTTTTTATTATCCTAGGTAGTTCAGCTATGGCTCCAAAGTCATATCCTGAAATCAGTAAGCAAGAAGTCCTAAAGTTGACTTCATCTACCCTCCTTCACTTGTGGTTGGTGGTGGTGGTGGAGGCTGGGTAGTGTTGGAGGAGGATGGTCTTACTTTACCCCACTCAAGCAATTTATCAGGGTATTCCTCCCAGTTTGGTCCTACCCATTCCACAGAGTAGACAGTGCCAGTCAGAACACCCTTTTCTACTAAGAACTAAGAAATTCTGTTCCCTAAAGTGAGTCTGCCAGATATTAACACATTTCATCTTATTACTTATTTCTTATTTAATGCTTCAATCATCCACTGGAAGTTATTGAAACGAAAGTCTCATTTTAGCTGAATAGAGAAGCTATTGGTAAATATCTCCTCTAAAGCTCATACATATATGAAAAAGTATCTTGGAAATTTTTATTCAGAGACATGGGTGGGTGGAGGACAGGTGAGGAGTGACTTACTACTTCTGTACTTTAAAAATTCCTAATCACATGAATATATTTCTTATTTAAAAATTAACTGAGTTATTGGAGAATTTGGGGATCCTCTGACTTTGCAATAATGTTGAAACCCAAGTATTTTTAGAATAATAAAAAAGGTATCTATTGATATTGCATTATTCTCTAATTATTCTTTATTTCATTAGAGCATTTAAACATTCTGATTTTGTGTAGTTGGTTGCTTAATAAAATTTTAAAATAGCATTCCATAACCTTTAGGAAAAGTTAGTCTTTTTTTCTAACTTATCCCTAAGGAACAGTTTTTCATAAGTTTTTTTCTGGAAAACTGGAAAATTTCTCATAAGTTTTTAGCTGATTCCTTTAGGTCTGTAATATTTTCCTCATGTAATGATACTTTTTATATCTCTTTCAATATTTAGGACTCATTTGTGTTTCATATCTCAGAATTTCTAGAACTACATAAGATAGTGACTTATTTTCAATAGTGCTTTTAATAGAAATGCCTCTATTAATTCATCATTAATCATGATACTAGAAGGATAGGTTTTATCTTATCAACAAAGTAAACTTTTATTCTTATTTTGGAAGAACTTTAAAAATTAAATTGAGTTTTAAATTTTATGGAATACTGTTTTGATATCTTGTAATAATGACAATTTATGTGAGGTATTATGGTAATAGATTTCCTATCATTGACCTTTCTTATAATAGTGTTATCAACTCTATCTGGTTACTTTTGATTTGAAAAAGTCTGTTTGTGAATATTTTACTTAGGGTTTTCACATCTGTATTTGAATGGAAGGATAGATTATAATTTTATCATTGTTTTTGGCTTTTGTGTCATCCTTGTCTTTTTTGATAGTTAGTTCTATGTTAATTTCACTTATTTTTCTACATTTTCAATGCCATCCCAATCAAAATACCAATGGCATTTTTCAAAGTGCTGGTACATTTTCATATATATAATATGTTAGTAATGCCTTGGAAGTTTAAAGTAATTCAGCATGAAATAATCTGTGCCTAGCTCTTTTCTTCTGGGCACTTGATGAATGTGTTCAAATTTTCCTTACTCATTACTGCATTTTCTTTTTTCAGATTTGTAGAAACTTCCAATGTGTAAATGCTTCTGTTCTGAATTATGACTGTGATATTCAGAAAAAGTGTCATGGACATGGGGTAGGTAATATTCTCTTGGGGTTTGTTCATGAAAGTAGCATTGAATCATGAGAATTCCCAACGAGGGAATGAGGGTTAGGTGAGACTTTCCCAGATTTTTAGATACGGGGGAATTTAGATATCTGACAAATTTTTCATTCTTTAAAAGAGTTACTGTGGATTTGCATGAATTTAGTCCTTTTTCTTGGTTTCTGTTCTTGAGTTTATGATGCAGAGCATTATTCACAATTAACCAAAGTGGTTTTCTGATTGTTTTGAAGGTATGTAATAGCAATAAGAATTGTCACTGTGAAAATGGCTGGGCTCCCCCAAATTGTGAGACTAAAGGCTATGGAGGAAGTGTGGACAGTGGACCTACGTACAATGGCAAGTAATATAGAAGAAAATTAGTTGATCACCCAGTGGCCTGTGTCAGAAGTTGGGCATCCTGGTACTTCTCCCTCGCTTCCCACATTGGTTATATACTAAGTATGTTGATTCTGCCTCCTAAATTTCCCATGAAATTTCTCGTGAAGTTTCTATTTTTTTAATCCCTATTAATTACCTTCAATTTCTTGCCCAGATTTACATAAAAGCCTCTTGACTAGGCTCCCTCTTTCTCATCTTGCTTCCTATAATCCATGTTCCATACTACAATACAGAATTTTAGTGTTTCTCTTCAGGAATTGTTTTAATTATGTCACTGTCCTGCTTCTACATTGCTATTAGGATGAGGTCCAGAAATCCTTAACGTGGTTTAAATACCCTCTATGATTTGCCCCTAGCTTAACTTTCCAGCCTCTTTTCACTATGCTTAAGACATTGTAACTTCTTGGGGTGCCTGTGTGGCTCCGTTGGTTGGGGGTCTGACTCTTGATTTTGGCTCAAATTATGATCTCAGGGTTGTGGGATTGAGCCCCGAACCCGGTTCTGGGCTCAGCAGGGAGTCTGCTTAAGATTCTCTCTCTCCCTCTCCCTCTGCCCTTTCTCCTGTATGTGCGCATGGGCGCATGCTCACTCTCAATTAATCTTAAAAAAACAAAAAAGACATTGTAACTTCTTTTATTTCCTCTAATAGGCTACTACTCTCTTACCTCTGGTCTTCATACAGTATTATATTCACATTGTGGAAATTTGGCTAATGGCTACTCAGATTTCAGTTTATACCTTATTTTCTCGAAAGTTTTCCCTGACTGCCTAAATCTGAACTAATATGCTTCTTCTATTTGTTCTCCTTTTATTGTAAGCACTATCACATACTATAGTAATTACTTATTTACTTATTTTTTTTCCCTAATAGACTATGAATGAGCTCCTTGTTTGCCAGTATCTTCCTAGTGAGAATATATGCTTGCTTTCTCTTGGGTAAATACTAAGAATGGTTGGCTCATAGAGTATGTTTATGTTTCACATTTTAAGAAACTACCCAAATGTTTCCAAAGTGGTTGTACCACTTTATATTCTCTCCAGCTGTATTTGAGGGTTCTAATTTTTCCACATCCTCCCCAACACTTGGTATGGTCAGTCTTTTTAATTTTAGCCATTCTAGCAGATGAATGGTATTTCTCTAATTCCTAATGATGTTGAGCATTTTTTGTGTGCTTATTTGCCATCCACATATCTTAGGTTATGTGTCTGTTCAAATCATTTTGTCCAGTTTTTAGATAGGTTGTCTTCTTGAGTTCTTTATTCTGGATACAAGTTCTTTATGACATATGTACTTTGTAAATATTTTCTCCCAGTCTGCTTACTTTGAGTTTCATTTGTTGTTCTTTTTCTAGTTTCTGAAGGTAGAAGATGAGGTCATTGATTTGAAACCTTTTTTCTAATATAGGTGTTGTAGTGCTATCAGTTTTCCTCTAAAACTGCTTTTTTTTTTTTTGCATTATACCAATTTTGATATGTTGTGTTTTTGTTTTAATTCAGCTCAAAATAACTTCTAAAATATTTTTATTTTTTTCTTTGACTTGTGAGTTATTTAAAAATGCTTTGCTTTGTTTTGAAGTATCTGAGGGATTTTCCAGATATCTTAGTCTATATTATTGATTACCCATTTATTACTCTGTAGTCAGGGGACATAATTTATATGACTTGCATACTTTTATATTTTCTGAAACTTGTATTATGGCCCAGATTATGATTTATCTCATTAAAAAGTTCTGTGTACACTTGAAAAGAATGCGTATCTGCTATAATTGGTTAGAGTGTTTTATAAATAATTAGTTCATGTTAGTTGACAGATGTTTAAGTTTTAGATCTCCTCACTGATTTCTGTATGCTTGTTCTGTCAGTTATTGAGAGAGGAATATTGAAATCTCTGGTGTTATTCTAACTGCTGATTTGCCCGTTTGTCCTTATAGTTCTGTCAGGTTTTGTTCTATGTATTGTGAAGCTCTGTTCTGTTCTGTTGGTAAATTAACCCCTTTATCATTATGAAGTAGCTGTCTTTATACCTGGTAATATTCTGTGCTGTGCAATTAGGAATTAATATAGCTACTCCAGATTTCTTTTGATTAGTCAGCATGGGAAATCCGTTCTCATCCATTTTTAATCTGTTTCTGTCTTTATATTTATTTATTTATTTATATTTTTTATTTTATTTTTTTAGAATGAGAGAGAGCAAGAGGGTGTGTGTGAGCAGGGGCAAGGGGAGAGGGGCAGAGAGAAAGGGAGAGAAAGAATCCTAAGCAGACTCCATGGACAGTGCAGAGGCTTGTGAGTCTTTAAAGTGGATTTCTGGTAGGCAAGATATAATTTGGTCTTGCTTGTTTTTTTTTTTTCTTTTTGCTTTGTTTTTTAAGTAGCCTCCACTCCCCGCATGGGGCTTGAACTCACAACCCTGGGATCAAGTGTTGCATACTCTACAGACTGAGCCAGCCAGGCACCTCTTGGTTTTGCTCTTTTAGTCAGTCTGCCAATCTTTGCATTTTAATTGACTTGTTTTGACACTTACATTTAATTTGATTATTGATGTTTTGGTTTAAATCAGTCATATTGATATTTTTCTATCACAGTCTCTCTTCATGTGATATTTTACCACTTCACTCTGCTTCTTCCATTTCTCTCCTCCTGGCTTTTGTGCTATTGTTGTCATCCTTCTACATATGTTATGACCCCTACCATACATTGTTATTATTTCTGCTTTAAACAGTTGGTTATCTCTTAAATTTATTTAGTTAGTTTTGGTGGAGGATGCGGGCAATTTATTTATTTTTTTAAAGATTTTATTTATTTGAAAGAGAGAGAGAGAGCACATGCAGGGGGAGCTGCAGGCAGAGGGAGAGGGAGAAGCCAACTCTCTGCAGAGCAGGGAGCCCGATGCAGGGCTCAGTCCCAGGACCCTGGGATCATGACCTGAACTGAAGGAAGATGCCTAACCAACTGAGCCACCCAGGCACTCCCCCCGCTTTTTTTTTAAAGATTTTATTTATTTTTTGACACAGAGGGAGAGAGACAGTGAGAGAAGGAACACACAAGCAGGGGGAGTGGGAGAGGGAGAAGCAGGTTTCCCGCAGAGCAGGGATTCTGATGTGGGGCTCAATCCCAGGACCCTGGGATCATTGACCTGAGCTGAAGGCAGCCGCTTAATGACTGAGACACCCAGGTGCCCTGCAGGCACCCCTTTTAAATTGATTTAAATGATAGAAAAGGTCTTTATATTTACCCACATAGTTACCATTTCTGATGCTCTTAATATTTGTGTGTAAAATTATATTTCCATCTGGTATCACTGAATTTTTACTTGAAGGACTTATTTTCACATTTCTTATAATGTAGGTCTTCCAGTTACTAATACTTTTAGGTTTGTATATCTTTTTTTCTTTTTTTTTAAGATTTTTATTTATTTATTTATTTGAAAGAGAGAGAGAGAGAATGAGCGGGGGTGGGGGGTCGGGGAGCAGAGGGAAAGGGACAAGCAGACTCTGTGCTGAGCACAGAGCCCAACATGGGGCTCCATCTCATGACCCTGAGATCATGACCCGAGCTGAAATTGAGAGTCGGACCCTCAACTGACTGAGTCACCCAGGTGCCCCTCGTTTTTCCATATCTTTTTTTTTTTTAAGATTTTTTTTATTTATTTATTTGAGAGAGAGAGTGAGAGAGAGAGAGAGAGCACAAGAGGGGGAGCAGGAGAGGGAGAAGCAGACTCCCCGCCAAGCAGGGAGCCCGACGTGGGACTCGATCCCAGGACTCCAGGATCATGACCTGAGCCGAAGGCAGTCGCATAACCAACTGAGCCACCCAGGCGCCCCGTTTTTCCATATCTTAAAAAGTTTTTATTTTGCTTCCTTCTTGAAAGATAACTGGGTAAAGAATTTAAGGGTGATAGTCTGTGTCCTCCCCTACCCCCCACATTTACTTTTTTAAAGATGCTTCTCCATTGTCTTCTGGCTGGCATTACTTTTCCTGAGAAATGGGCCATCATCTTTTCTTTTTTGGTCTTTTTTTTTTTTTAAGTGTCTTTTTTACTCTGGTTGCTTGTAAGATTTTCTCTTTATCTCTGGTTTTTAGTATTTGATTATAATGTGCCTTGGTGTGCTTGGGATTTGTTGGCCTTTTTGCATTTGTGCTTTTATAGTTTCCTTCAAATTTGGGAAGATTGTGGTCATTATTTTTTCAAATGTTTTTTCTGTCTTTCTTCTTCTCCTTCAGGACTCCAATTGCATGTATATTTGGCTAGTTGGAGTTTTTTCACATCTCACTGATTTGCTTTTTTTTTTTTAATTCTTTATTTTCTGTATTAAATTTTGAATAGTTTCTATTATTATTCTTCAAGTTCACTCTTATTCTGTGATGTCTGATCTGCCATTAATTCCATCCAGTGTGTTTTTTATCATAGACATCATAGGTTTTGTTTCTGTAAGTTCTGTTTTTCTTTTTCTTTTTTTTATAACTTTCATGTCTCTATGTAGCATGTTTGATCTTTACTCTAGCTTCTTGAACATGTGTAATACAGTTAGAATAACTTCAAGTGTCTTTGTCTACTAATTCTATCATCTGTATCATTTCTTAGTTTTGACTGATTGATTTTTCTCTTCATTTTGGGTCATATGTTTCTTCTTTGCATGTCCTGTAAATTTTTTCCCCCCACTGGATGCCAGAAACTATGAATTTTGCCTTTTTGTATAGTAGATATTCTGGGATTTCTATTGATGAGCTTTATTGTCATGTGCTTATGTTACTTGGACGTAGTTTGATCCTTTTGGGTCTTGCTTTTAAGCTCTATTAGGCAGGACCTGAACATTTAGTCTAGTGCTGATTTTGCCCTATTACCGAGGCAAAAAGCCTTCTGTTTATTCTACTCAGTGCCATACTGATTATGAAGTTTTCTGCTGTGAATGGTAGGAATAGGCACTCTTCCTCATCCGGTGTGATCTGTGGGGTTTGCGCCCACTAATCCTCTCAGAGGATTCTTTCTCTGGCTTCAGATGGTTTCTTTACATGCATACATAGCTCAGTACCTAGCTGAATATTTGAGAGGAACCCTCTGCAGATCTTTCAAGTTATGCCTGTGTAGCTCTCCCTTCTAATACTTTGCTCAGTGAACTCTAGTTGCCTTGGCTTCGTCAGACAACCAGCTCCATCTCCTCAATTCAAGGAGACCACTGAGCTTTGCTTGGGTTCCCTCACCTCTCATTATGATCTGTTAACTTTCCCTAGGCAGCAAACTGGGACAAGTGTAAGGCTTGCCTTACTTGTCTTCTGTGTCTCAGGGATCGCTTTTCTTTATCTGTTGCCCAATGTCTTGAACACTGTTGCTTAATGTATTTTGCCTGGTTTCCTGGTTGTTATAGCTCCCAGGATAAATCTGGTCCCTGTTACTCCATCTTGGCTAGAAGTCAAAGTTGGAACTATGGATTTTAATGACCATGTATCATTTCATTGAGTGGCTGTGCCATAACTTGCCTTAGCTGTTTTCTAATTATTTGACATTTAGGTTGTTTCTAAGTTTTTGATATGCCATCAATAACTTTGTACTGTACATCTTAGTAGTTATGTACTTTTTCCAGTTGAAGGATAAATTGCCAGGAATGAGATTATTAGGTTGAAGGTATAATCCTTTTAATGGTCCTTGACCAAAACTCCAAATGAATTTGTGTTAATGTCACTGACAGTATGAAGGTATCAGTTTCAACATAACCTTGCCAGGTTTGGATGCTTTTATTTAAATTCTGTCTACTCATTAGTAAGTATAAAATGAGAGATCAAGCTGACTTTAATTCTTCCTATTATTTTTAATTGGGTTGAATGTTATTTCATGTAGTTTCATACAAGTTTCAACAGAAATTTCTGGTACTTTTACAAACTTAAAATTATGTGGACAACTTTACAGCTTATCACTGCTGTTTATACTTACTATATCCTTTCTTTTTCTAAAGAACATGGAATAGATCAAATTAAAGTGAATTAATGAATTTTAAAATTTATAATAAGTCTTAAAACCCAGAAGCCATAAAAAATAAGATTAATAAATTCAACAACCTAAAAATAATAATAAACTTAGGCATGAAGAAAAGCATTGTATCCTAAGACAAATGACAAAGTAGGGAAAATACTTCCAACTCATATCACAAACAAAGGTAATTTCCTAATATATAAAGAGCTTTTAGAAACTGAGAAGAAAGGAAACAATAGTCCAATAGAAAATAGACTGAGCAGAAAAAAGAAATACAATATTTCCTTACACATGAACAGTTGCTCACCTCATAGTATAAAGAAGAATATAAATTAAAATTATATGAAATACAATTTTTCACCTCTTAGGTTGGCAAAATGCAGAAGTTTGACTCTGGGTGAAGCTGTGAGGAATTCTTGTATATTGCTGGCTGGCATGCTAAATTGTAACCACCACTGTGGTGGATAATTTGTCAAATTATCCACTACTTTAAAAAATCATGAATGCATTTACTCTCTGATATAACAGTTCTACTTCTGCAAAATTTTTCTATATATATACCTGCACCAGTATGATATCCCATAGGTACAAAGTTATTTATTATCACATTGTTTTAGAATAGCAAAAGATTGGAAAAATAAAAGTATCGGTAGGGTACTGGTTAAATAAACTATAGGACGTCCTTGTAATGGAGTTTTGTATACTTGTGTAGAAAATGAGGTGGTCCTCTATGTATGGTTTAGGAAGATATATAGATAAGTGAAAAAAAAATGATGTGCTAAATAGTGCTTATGATATGCTAACTTGTGTATAAGAAAAGGTTGGCAATAAAAGTGTACTTTATTTTTTGCTTTTATTTGCATGAAGAAATAGTATAAGATTGTATAGGAAACTAATGAAAGTGGTTGGCTAATGGGAAGGCAAAAATGAAGTAGGCAGGGCTGAGGTATGAGCAAGACTTCTCAACGTATTCAATTTCTGTCAGTTTGACTTGAACAATGTGAAAATTAACGTAAAACATTTATAATCACCTGCTATGTTTTAGTTAATATGCATTAACTTCTAATTTAATGATCATTAATATAATTTTTTTTCCTCTAGAAAAGAATACTGCATTGAGAGATGGACTTCTGGTATTCTTTTTTGCAATTGTTCCCCTTATTGTACTTGCTGCTTTTGTCTTCATCAAGAGAGATCAACTGTGGAAAAGCTACTTCCGAAAGAAGAGATCACAAACATATGAGTACTTAGATTTTTTTCTTTTAAATTCATATTAAATAATTTAAAGTAATTATTAATGATGATAGTCATATCATAGGGGTTGGTTTAAAAATAGGGTTCTAAGAGTTCGCTGGGATCAAAGGATAGTGGTGACTCAGCCACCTCTAATAATGGTGAGGGGAAAGGATTATAAGCTACTGAAAATAGCCCGTAAGGTTCATCTTGTTTGACATTGATTTCTGGTACTGGGGGTGAATATAATTTTGGGCTACAACTTTTTAATTGCGCTTCTTAATTCGAGATTAAAATATGAGATAAAGGTAAAAAACATAAATGTCAAAAAATTGTCTTCCATGTCTGTTTGAAGTATCAGCTTCAAAGAGTGTTTCAAATATTGAAAGCATATTTTGTGAATTACAAGTTTTTAAGAAATAAGTTTTGGTGGAAGGAAGGGCTGTCAAAATTCAGACACTTGACATTTCTGGTCTATGTGTCAGTCTCTTGTACGACTGTCTCTCAACTATCACTTCTAACATGTTGGCATTAGAATACAACATATATTAGCATAGCCTTGTAATCCATTTGCCATTTGCTAGAATTATGAACTGGAATAATAAATAAAACTCTCTGAGCTTTGGTTTACTTCCTCTGAAATAGGAATAATATTACCTGTCTCTTAGGGTTGATGTGAGGATTAAATGGGAACGTATTAACAAATAAAATCCATAGCACATTGCTGGCACAATGTAATTACTTAAAAACTCATTTTTATTATGATAAAAAACTAGTTTATTATGATGGTGATTTCTTACTTAGGATATAATATTTTGCTAGGGTATCCTGATGTTAGCTTTAATTTTTAACATATTCTAAAACAGATTTATCTTCCTATTCTTTCTTTCTCTTACTTCCTATTGTACTGGAACCGACCAATCCATAGATAATTCTCCAGTCTGCATCTCTGAAATTTTAGTTCCATACCCGTAGCTCTCTCCTATACATCTCTACTGAGCTGACTTGCTGTCGCCTCAGCATGTCTAAAATTTAGTTGCTATCTTTCCAACCAGCTTCTTTGCTCCTCTTGGGCTTCCTAATTTTTAGAATGACTACTTCATGTTTTGTGTATTCAGCCTTAGAATATGCATTTACTCTTTGATTTGAGGGAGACCTGAGGAGAAAAGTTTGGAAACAAACACTGGCCTAATTGGCCAAATTTTATGGTTCCTTAGAATTTCAGGTTATTTAATTTTAAAATGGGGTTAATGAAACTTTCTAGTACTGTAAAGATGAAAAATGTGTGAACTATTAAACATGCCATAAAGATTTTAGCTGTCATTGTGACCATCATTACCACCACTACGAACATCATTATTCTATTTCTCAGAAAATGCAATGCATGTGTAACATGTCACGTAGAAACGATCTAATCTTACCTTAGCTCAAAAGTAATCGTCTCTTTCAGATCAGATGGCAAAAACCAAGCAAAAGCTTCTAGACAGCCAGTGAGTGTTCCTCGACATGCTTCTTCAGTGACTTCTCCCAGAGAAGTTGTAAGTTTAAAACAAAAAATATTTTTTTATTATATTATGGTATCACATTGCTAAAAATTTCAAAAATAATTGCTACATGGGTATAGAAATAAGCATAGATGATTTCTTAAGAGTTTAAGAGTGTGGGGGCGCCTGGGTGGCTCAGTTGGTTAAGCGACTGCCTTCGGCTCAGGTCATGATCCTGGAGTCCCGGGATCGAGTCCCGCATCGGGCTCCCTGCTTGGCAGGGAGTCTGCTTCTCCCTCTGACCCTCCCCCTTCTCATGCTCTCTCTCTCTCTCTCATTCTCGCTCTCAAATAAATAAGTAAAATCTTTAAAAAAGGGGCGCCTGGGTGGCTCAGTTGGTTAAGCGACTGCCTTCGGCTCAGGTCATGATCCTGGAGTCCCGGGATCGAGTCCCGCATCGGGCTCCCTGCTCGGCAGGGAGTCTGCTTCCCCCTCTGACCCTCCCCCTTCTCATGCTCTCTCTCTCTATCTCATTCTCTCTCTCAAATAAATAAATAAAATCTTTATAAAAAAAATCTTTATAAAAAAAATCTTTAAAAAAATTCTTAAAAAGAATTTAAGAGTGTGGTCTCTGGATTAATGAAAACAATACCAGTGGGGTCCCTGGCTCAGAAGAGTCGGGAGAAAATATCTAGACATTAAGAATGCTTTGCCCTGAAACCAAGATTGGGAAATCTGCTGTCACTACTTTTTTCTATGTCTGCTCTCTGTCTGTTTTCAATGCCTGGCTTCCCTAGGGTGTGCGGCCAAAGACCTGGTGCTGAGCTCCTGGAATAGGCCTAATTGTCTCAGTACTGGGACCAGTAATCATTGTTCCTTTGAGTGTATTAGGGAGTACTGGGATACTAATATCCTTTTTTTCTTTTTCCGTATGCATGTATCCCTAAGAAATATATAATATTACTTCAGATGTTTTTAAACTTTATATATGTTTTGTTTGCTATTTCATGCATCTATCTGCAACCTGCTTTTTCCTTTAACATTGCTTTGTGCTTTAGCCCTCTTAATACCTGTAGCCCTCATTCATTTGTTTTCACTTTTGATGTTATGTTACTTAAATACCACGCAATTTTAAAATCCGTTTTTCTATTAGCAGATTCCAATTTTTTGTAACTACGAACAAGGCTGAGGTGAACAGTTTATATATATCTTCTCATGCACATGTGTGAGTTCTAGGACTGCATCGTCTAATGCAGTAGTTACTATCACATGTGGCTATTTAAATTTCATTTTAAATTAAATGAAATTAAGAATTCCGTTCCTCGCTCAGTAGATCACATGTGGCCACTGATTACCATATTGAAAAGCATAGATACAGAATATTTCCATCAATGCAGAAAATTTTATTAGAAAGCACTGATCTAGGGGCAGGTAGGAATGAAAATACTGGGCTGAAAGATATGTAACTATTTACTGGAAATTGTCAAATTCATTTCCAAAGAGGTTACACCATTGGGTGATTGTATCATCAATGGTATATGTGCATTCCTGTTGATCTACATCCTTGTCAACACTTGATATTGTCAGACTTTTAAAGTCTTTCCAGTTATGTGGAGTTAAAGTCATTAGATATCCTTCCTCATGTTTTATTACAGACGAGTATGTGTGTGTGTGTATATATATATATAATCTCCCTATTCTACTCCCTTTTCCTTTTTAAAAAGGAAAAAAAATTGTTATGCTATTTTCCCCCTTAAACATATATGTTGGAGAATTTTCCATAACACTACATATGCAGGGTGCTCACACATGCAAGTTAGAAATTACATATGTGTTCTTCATCCTTGATATATTTTTTCCTTTTTTAATTGTGTAAAATAAATATACCCTAAAATTTGCCATTTTAACCATTTTTGAATATACAATTCAGTGACACTAATTATATTCACAATATTGTACAATCATCACCACTATCTATTCCTGAAACCTTTTCATCAGAAACTCTATACCCAAGCGTATTCTGGGATGGGAACCACTCCGCCTGGGAGCCTCGTTGCTATGAGCGAGGCGCAGACCTTTCAACAAGAGCTTTATTAATTCTCACGCTACGACCCAGGAAGGCTATGGAGTGGCTGCTAATTGCTCTCTGCGTGTGAAGAGACCTCTGTTGGATCCCCGTTTCGAGGGTTACAAGCTCTCCCTCAAGCCGCTGCCCTGCTACCAGCTGGAGCTTGATGCAGCCGTGGCAGAAGTAAAACTTCGAGATGATCAATATACACTGGAACACATGCATGCTTTTGGAATGTATAATTACTTACACTGTGATTCATGGTATCAAGACAGTGTCTACTACATTGATAACCTTGGAAGAGTTATGAATTTAACAGTGATGCTGGACACTGCTTTAGGAAAACCACGAGAAGTGTTTCAACTTCCCACAGATTTGACAGCATACGACAGTCGTCTTTGTGCATCTATCCATTTCACATCTTCTACCTGGGTTACCTTGTCAGGTGGAACTGGACGATTATATCTCATTGGTACAGGTGAACGTGGAAATAGTGCTTCTGAAAAATGGGAGATTATGTTTAATGAAGAGCTTGGCAATCCTTTTATCATAATTCACAGTGTCTCACTGCTGAATGCTGAAGAACATTCAGTAACTATCTTACTTCTTCGAATAGAGAAAGAGGAATTGGATATGAAAGGAAGTGGATTCTGTGTTTCTTTGGAGTGGGTCACTATCAGAAAAAACAAAGATAATAACAAATACGAAATTATTAAACGTGATATTCTCCGTGGAAAGTCAGTACCACATTATGCTGCTATTGAGCCTGATGGGAAGGGTCTGATGATTGTCTCCTACAGGTCCTTCACATTTGTTCATGTTGGTCAAGATCTTGAAGAAAATAAGAATGAGAACATGTCAGAGAAAATCGAAGAACCTCTGTATTACTGGCAACAGACTAAAGATGATTTGACAGTAACAATACGGCTTCCAGAAGGCAGTTCTAAGGAGGACATTCAAGTACAGTTTTTGCCTGATCACATCAACATTGTGCTGAAGGCTCAGAGGTTTCTGGAAGGAAATCTCTATTCATCTATTGATCAAGAAAGCAGTACATGGGTAATTAAAGAGAATAATTGCTTGGAGATTTTCTTGATTAAAAAGAATGAAGGACTAACATGGCCAGAGCTAGTGGTCGGTGAAAAGCAAGGAGAGTTTATAAGAGACTCAGCCCAGTGTGCTGCAATAGCTAAACGTTTAATGCATTTGACCTCTGAAGAACTGAATCCAAATCCAGATAAAGAAAAACCTCCTTGTAGTGCTCAAGAGTTAGAAGAATGTGACATTTTCTTTGAAGAGAGCTCCAGTTTATGCAGATTTGATGGCAGTACATTAAAAACTACCCATGTGGTGAATCTTGGAACCAGCACCTTTTCTCTGTCATGCCATGATGTTGATGCCCTACTCTGGCAACCACACTCCAGCAAACAAGATGATATGTGGGAACATATTGCAACTTTCAATGCTTTAGGCTACGTCCAAGCATCAAAGAGAGACAAAAAATTTTTTGCCTGGGCTCCCAATTACTCCTATGCAGCCCTATGCGAATGCCTTCGTCGAGTATTCATCTACCGTCAGCCTACTCCCATGTCCACTGTACTTTACAAAAGAAAGGAAGGCAGGCAAATAGGACAAATTGCTAAGCAGCAAGTAGCAAGCCTAGAAACCAATGATCCTATTTTAGGCTTTCAAGCAACAAATGAGAGATTATTTGTTCTCACTACCAAAAACCTCTTTTTAATAAAAGTAAATACAGAGAATTGATTACCCCAACATGTTGGCTTTTCTGTAGTGGAAAAGTATTCGGTGATAGCCAGAAGGTTGGTAGTTATACTGTAACCTGTTAAGTTTTACTATGTTAAATAAAATTATCTTGTATGAATTTTTTATTTTTTAAAGGATATTGGAAATATATTCAAGAGATTATGATTCTGTAAAAGTTATGGAATGAAGCTGAAAATTTAGAGGAAGTTGGCTTCTATTAAAAAAATGTAAAAGTATTAGTAAGTATAATTATTTTTAAAAAACAGGCTGGAATTTCATCTTTGTTATGAAAAATGTACAATTCGGTGTTTAAAAATAAAAATATTTATCATGAAAAAAAAAAAAAAGAAACTCTATACCCAAAGCAATAACTCCCATTTTCCCGGAGCCCTTACCCCTATCAACCACTATTCTACTTTTTTTTTACTGAGATGTAATTGACATACATTTACTAGTTTTGGGTGTTCAACATAATGATTCAATATTTGTATATATTGTGAAATGATCGATCACCACAAAAAGTCTAGTTAATATCCATTAGCCCACATAATTTTACTATCCTTGTGATGAGAACTTTTGAGATCTATTCTCTTAGCAATTTTCAAATATACAGTACAATATTTTAACTATAGTCACCATGCTGTGTACATTACATTTCCATGACTTACTTATTTTGTAACTGGAAGTTTGTACCTTTTGACCTCCTTCACCCAATGTCACCCCATCCCCCACTCCCACCTCTGGCAACCACCAATCTGTTCTCTGTATGTATGAGTTTTTTTTTTTTTTTTTTTAAGATTCTACATATAAGCGAGGTCATATAGTATTTGTCTTTCTGTCTGACTTACTTCACTAGTATATTGCCCTCAAGGTTGATCCATGTTGTTGAAAATGGCAAGATTTCCTTCTTTTTTATGGCTGAATAGTATTTTATTATATATATATATATACACAGCACATCTGTATGTATGTATGTATACCTAAGAGTGGAATTGATATGTTATATCGTTATTCTGTATTTAACTTTTTGAGGAACCACCAGATGGTTTCCACAGTGGCTACACCATTTTACATTTCTACCATGAGTGTTCTGATTTCTTCCCATCTTTGTCAACACTTGTTATTTTCTGTTTTTGTTTTGCTTTTTAAATTTTAATTATAGCCATCCTAGTGGATGTTGAATGGTTCCTTGTTGTGCTTTTGATTTGCATTTCTCTAATGATTAGTGATGTTGAGTATCTTTTCATGTGCTTATTAGCCATTTGTATCTCTGGTCTGGAGAAATGTGTATTCAAGTCCATTGCTCATTTTTTTAATTGGGTTGCTTGTCTTTTTGTTGTTGAGTTGTAGGTCTTTATATATTCTGGGTATTAACACTTTATCAGATATATGATTTGTAGATATTTTCTTCCATTCTATAGGTTGTCTTTTTCACTTTGTTGATAATGGTCTTTAATGCACAAGATTTTTAAATTTTTATGAAGTCCAGTTTATCTGTTTTTTTCTTTTGTTGCTTATGCTTTTGATGTCATCTCTAACAATCCATTGTCAAATCCAAGGACATGAAGATTTACTTGTATGTTTTTTAAAAGTTTTATGATTTTAGTTCTTATGTTTAGATCTTTGATCCATTTTGAGTAATTTTTGTATATGGTATGAAATAGGGGTTCAGTTTCTTTCTTTTGCATGTAGAAATCCACTTGTCCTGGCCTTATTTGTTGAAGAGACTATTCTTTCTTCATCAAATGGACTTAAAACCTTGTGGAAAATCAGTTGGCCATAGATGTATAGGTTTATTTCTATTCTCTCAATTTTATTCATTTGGGCTCTATTTTCATCCTTATGGCAGCTCTACACTATTTTGATTGTTGTGGGGTTGTAATGAGTTTTGACATTGCAAAGTGTGAGTCCACCAACTTTTTTCTTCTTTTTCAAGATTGTTTTGTTATTTAAGGCCCCTTTGATTCCATATGATTTGAGAATCTACTTTTCCATTTCTGCAAAAAAGGCTGTTGGAATTTTGATAGGGGTTGTGTTGAATCTACAGATCACTTTGGGTTATATTGACATATCCTGACAGTATTAAGTCTTTGAATCCATGAACACTAGTTGTATTTCCATTTATGTAGATCTACTTCAATTTCTTTCAGCAATGTTTTGTAATTTTCAGTATACAAGTCTTTGACCTTCTTGGTTAAGTTTATTCCTAGGTGTTTTATTCTTTTGGAGGCTATTGTAAATGGAACTGCTTTCTTAATTTCCTTTTGGGATTTTTCATTGTTGGTGTATAGAAACAAAACCAATTTTTGCATGTTCATGTTACATCCTGCATCTCTGCTGAATTCATTTGTTAGCTCTAGTAGCTTTCTTGGGGACCCTTCGGGATTTTTTGTTTATATAGGATCGTGTTATCAGTGAAAGGAGGTAGTTGTACTTCTTTCCAAATTGGATGTCTTTTCTTTTCTTTTCTTCTCCTGTTGATCTGGCTAGATCTTCCAGTAATATGTTGCATAGCGTGGTAAAAGCAAGCATCCTTGTGTTCCTAATTTTGAGGTCAATTTCCTTGGCATATTTAAATATTTCCTTATGTTCTTCCAGTGACATCTTTCATGTTGATAATGAGAAGTCCTTAAAGCAGTTCCTGATAGCTATTTTTAAAAGGTTTTCGGCTGTCGGTAGTTAGAGTCCTTATGTATGAGATTGGGAAAGACCATCTCTCATCTCAAATCCATTTTTAAAATATTAATACAGCAATATCAGTTTTTACTTTTTTTTTTTTTAAAGATTTTATTTATTTGTCAGAGAGAGAGACAGAGCGCAAGCAGGGAGAGAGGCAGGCAGAGGGAGAAGCAGGCTCCCCACTGAGCAAGGAGCCCAATGCAGGACTCTATCCCAGGACTCTGGGATCATGACCTGAGCCGAAGGCAGATGCTTAACCGACTGAGCCACCCAGGCGTCCCCAGCTTTTTCTTTTTGTTTAATATTTACTTTATGTCTTTTTACATGCAACTTTTCTTTGTCTTTATGTTGTCTCTTATAAACAGAATATCTTATTTAAAAATTTTTAAAAAATATTTGTCTTTTAACTGGAGACTTTATGTTGAGTGCAATTATTAATATAGTTTTTCTACCATATTATTTTTATAATCTCATTGTTTTCCTGTTTCTTCTGTTTTCTCCCCACACCACAAAGCCTCTTCTATTTTTTTGGACTGATTTAGTTTCCTCCTTGCTCCATTTCATTTTTCTCCTCTGCTTGTCTTTAGATACATTGTTAGATAAATTAGATTCAAATCCATTCGTTATTTATGATAGTTTCTTGTAGCTTCATTATGTTTTTAAAAGCACTCATTTCTTTAAACATACAAAATACCTACTTTTTGTGCTTTATCTGATCATTTTAATATGTGCAGTCTTGGTTCTGTGGTTTGTTATTTCTACTGATTCTTGCAGTGGCTTGTTTGCTAGTGTGCTTTGTGATACTGATTGTAAACTGGCATTCTTTTGAATTTTATATGGGAGAATTATTTCAGTCTTGAATTATAGTGAGTTCCTGCAGAGAGTGTGTGTATTTCCCTTGGCCACTTGTTTGAGGGCATGGTCAATCTTCTGTGCCTTTATTTTTTTATTATTATTATTATTTTTTAATTTTTTAAAGATTTTATTTATTTGAAAGAGGGAGACACAGTGAGAGAGGGAACACAAGCAGAGGAAGTGGGAGAGGGAGAAGCAGGCTTCCTGTTGAGCAAGGAGCCTGATGCGGGGCTTGATCCCGGGATCCCGGGATCATGACCTGAGCCAAAGGCAGACGCATAACGACTGAGCCACCCAGCGCCCCCTCTGTGCCTTTAACTTAAAATTTTTGTTGGTGTTTTTTTGGGTCACACAAATGTTATGAACTCTGCCCCCCCCAAACCTTTGTGAGGATGGGTGTATGGTTAGAAATTCCCCAGGGAGATGATTTTCTTTTATTCCCCTTCTACCAGTACCAAGGTCTATTTAAGCAAGTTTCTCCACTGTTCCTTGGGACAGGTGTTTATTGAGTTAATCCAGTGAGGATATTGCCCTTTAGGGGCCTACGCTTTATATTAGGTCTTATATTCAGCATTCCATCCAGTTCAGCATTCCATCCAATTCCATCCAATTCTAGGTCTATATATTACCTGAAAACATATAATGTAGCCCACCAGGGATGGAAGATATTCATAGGACAAACGCTGTTACATAGCTGGACTCTTTCATACTTATTGTTTTTTGGTCTTTAAGATGTTTCTTACTCCCTAGTAACTCATTCAAGCATTAAAAAAAAAAATACCTGGGGTGCATGGGTGGCTCAGTCAGTTAAGCATCTGCCTTCGGCTCAGGTCATGATCCTGGCGTCCTGGGATCGAGCCCCGTGTCAGGCTCCTTGCTCAGCGGGGAGCCTGCTTCTCCCTCTCCCTCTGCCTGCTGTTCCCCCTGCTTGTGCTGTCTCTCTCTGTGTGTCAAATCAATAAATAAAATCTTTAAAAAAAAATAAAAAAAATACCTGTTAATATTTTAACCAGCATTTTAGTGCTCTCTACTTGGAACATTTTAGTCCATTGTTTGTAAGAAGCATGTATCCCAGGCTTTTAATAACTGTATACCAGTCCATCTTACGGATTTATCACAAATTTAAAAACCAGTTGTTTCAAATCTTGTTACCACAGAAAAATGCAGTATCAAGGATCCTTCTATATACGTCTTTGCATACATGTAAAAGTATATGTTAAATTCCAAGAAGTAGAGTTTAACTATCCTTTTAAAGTGCTGCTTCCATGGGTTGGTGGAAAGGCAATGAGACATTTTCTTGTGTCCCTTCTCCATTTAACAGTATAAGCATATATTCTTTGGGACAGAAAAATAGACTGTCTGTTCTACAGCGGGACCCAGAGAATGTTCAAGCTCTTCTCCAACACCATGCATATTCCTTTTTTTTTTTGAGATAGAGAGCCTGCAAACATGGGGAGGGGCAGAGAGAGAATTTTAAGTAGGCTCCACGCCCAGCACTTAAACTCATGACCCTGAAATCAAGAGTTGGATGCTTAACCATAATTCCATCTGATCTTCCCTAACTTTTCCTAATGTAATGTGATATGTGAAAAATATTCTTACTTTTACTTTCTTATTTATTATAGACTCTCACTTTATTATAAAACTTCTTTCAACTATCTTGATAAGGAAGGAATATCATGAATCCCCAAATTAAGGGTTGTAAATTAGGAGTATTTACAATACTAGTTAGATACAGAGCAGGTTTGGCAATATATTTTTGGAAGATTTTATTTAAAATATGTTGATAGGGGGTGCCTGGGTGGCTCAGTCGGTTAAGTGTCTGCCTTCGGCTCAGGTCATGATCCTGGGGTCCTGGGATCGAGACCTGCATTGGGCTCCTTGCACAGCGGGGAGCCTGCTTCTTCCTGTCCCTCTGCCTGCCATTCCCCCACTTGTGCTCTCTCTCTATCTCTCGCTCTTTGTCAAATAAATAAATAAAATCTTAAAAAAAAATATGTTGGGACACCTGGGTGGCTCAGTTCATTAAGCAGCTGCCTTCGGCTCAGGTCATGATCCCAGAGTCCTGGGACCGAGTCCCAAATCGGGCTCCCTGCTCTGCGGGAAGCCTGCCTTTCCCTCTCCCTCTGCTGCTCCACCTGCTTGTGCACTTTCTCTCTCTCTCTCTGACAAATAAATAAATAAAATCTTTACAAAAAATATGTTGATGGGGCTCCTGGGTGGCTCAGTCATTTGAGCGTCTGGCTCTTGGTTTCAGCTCAGGTCATGATCTCAGGGTCGGGGGATTGAGCCCCACACTGGGCTCTGTGCTCAGCATGGAACCTGCTTGAGATTCTCTCCCTCTCCCTCTGCACCTCCCCACTGCATGCTCTCTCTCTCTCTAAAATAAATAAATAAATTAAAAAATATATATATATTGGTATAGGAAATAAGTTACCTTTTAATTAATGTAGTTGATTAGAACCAAGATTATAATATATTATTGAATTAAAAAAAATAGCCTTAAAAGAATTAAGTATTCCACATTCAGTGGCAAAGATATGTTGAATAAGCAAACTATTTTTAAATGTCAGCATTGTAAATATCTATTCATTGATTTGAAATATACTGATTACTTTCTGTATAGAAAACATATTTATGAGTGCATTGTGGTAATAACTGTTTTTTCCTTTTTAGCCTATATATGCAAACAGAATTCCAGTACCAACTTACGCAGCCAAGCAGCCTCAGCAGTTCCCATCAAGGTCTGAAGTGAATTCACTTAGATTACTTAACCAGAGTAAAACCCAGGGTTAATGTCTAAGAATTGCTCCCTTGTATTTAATTTAGCACAGGGTATTTCTTGCCAACAGTTTAGATAGAACACAATTTTTAGAAAAGCTTTTAAGAACTTTTTATGTAAGTTTTGTCATATTAGTGCAGTGTCAACATGCAATTTTAAAGAAGTCTGGGGTGCCTGGGTGGCTCAGTTGTTAAGCGTCTGCCTTCAGCTCAGGTCATGATCCCAGGGTCCTGGGATCAAGCCCCGCGTCGGGCTCCCTGCTAGGTGGGGAGCCTGCTTCTCCCTCTGCCTCTCTCTCTCTGACTCTAATGAATAAATAAATAAAATCTTTAAAAAAAATTTTTTAAGTCTGAGCAAGACAAGCAAATGGTGCTGCAGCCTTCGGTGTATGTAAGATTCAGAAGCAAGGGCCTTTAAAATACCCAGCGATGGCAAACCAGATGGGTAAGACCAGCCTTCCTATTAGGAACAGCTAGAGAAGCTAGACAAGGTAAGGAAATATGTGTTTGAAGGCCTGAGTGAACTATCAGATAGGAAACGAGGAGGAAATGTGGGGCCCAGGAGAGAAAGGCAGTCCGGACATAATCCCAGCTTTTGGGGGACAGTTTTCCATCCTGGACATGTCTCCCAATTCTCAATGTGAGAACTAAGAGGCTAGGAAGCTGAGGAGAGCTTGCAACAAATTCCCAGGGCTGAGGGGGCAAGAACTGGAGCCCAGCCAAGCAGGAGGTTCCCTGGCGGTCCTCCCAGGCCCTGTGTTGGGCCCCAGTGATAAGGATAAACTAGATCCTTAACTTATTTCTACAATTTTTTATGTTTGGCCCCAGTCAAAAGAGCAGACCTACAAGAAAAGAAAATGTGACTAAAACAAGAAAAGCCACAGATGATAGAAACAAACTCAGAGGGTATTACCCAGTGAGGAGCATCATCAGCCACAGACTTTAAAATGACTAATGATTATGTCATTGAACTAATAGTTAAGATTGAGACTTTTCAGCGCAGTACTACAAACTTTAATAAAAGAATCATATGGAAGTTCTAAAACTGAAAAACACAAGCACTGAAGTCTTTCAGTTCTCAATGGATGGACTTAAAATCAGCAAGGAAGAACATTGATTACGATGTTTTGCAATGTATAAAGTGCATCTTACCCTTCCCACCCCCAAAAGTCCTTCAAATTGCAACTGAATTGCAACACGAAGGAGTGTTCTCCTGTATAATCTTTATTATATAATAAGAGTGCGTGGAAATCCAGCTGCGCATCAAGAGAGGAATATATAAATTGTGAGACAGATATTCACCAGGTCATGTTCTGGTGTGTTATCGGAGTAGAGGAATACTAGAATTGGATGAAGAGGGTGAGGAAGGGTATAGAGGTGAAGGACAGGTATAGAAAAGTCATAGCAGGTTTGATTCTCAGAGTGGGTGTTAGTTTTGAATGAGTTGGAATTTCAGCTTTATTTATGTAAACGGAGCTAGTGACCTCCCTTGTCTTTTACAATTTGTCTTTTCAATTTCATGTGTTATTCCTTTTAAAAATATATAAACCAGAACCTTCATATAATATTTTTGATTATAGAATAGCATTACTTTTTGGTAGTTACTCCATTTTAGATGCTGATTTCATCCTTTAACCATTGCATATAAGATGAATAATAATCTCAGAATATAATCTACTCTTAAGAATTGTCAGCAATGTTAAAGATGGTGTTACATTGGGCTTTTAATGATGTAGTATTATTTTATTCAGTTGAAACACATAATTAACTGTCTTTTTTCCCCTCACAGGCCACCTCCACCACAACCGAAAGTATCATCTCAGGGAAATTTAATTCCTGCTCGTCCTGCACCTGCACCACCTTTATATAGTTCCCTCACTTGAATTTTTTTTTTTTTTACCTTTACTTTTGCAGACATCTTCAGGGAACTGAGCTAATCCTTTTTTTTTTTCCTGATATTTTCTTGAAAAGCCTTTCTTCCTGCTGCAACTATGAATGAAAACAAAATACCATAAAACAAACTTTGCTAACACAGAAAAACAGAAATTGAGTAGTGGGAATTGAGAAATATAAGAAATGCAGTAAAGTCAGGGCATTTAGAATAACATTTCCATTTCCATCACTGAATAATAAGTCTTATTCAGTCATTCTGTGAGGTTAATGCACCAAACATGGATTATGTTATTTTAAACATGGTATTGTAATGATTCTTAAATTAAGTTTTGTCATTAAATGCTTAAATGACAAATTTTGACCTTAGTTGCCATTAATGTAGTTTCTGGTTGAACATGTGATTATCTAATACCTGTGAAAACTAATTAGCTGTCAGTAATATCTAATGTTTTTCATCTTGCACGGACTAATAATCATATGCTAGAATCTTGTCTATCTCATTCACTACACAAATAAAGGAATATTCTGTCTTCAGAAGAATGTGCAAAATCCACAATTTAGATATCATCATCTTATTTTGAGAGTACAAAGTATACTAAAAGTGTGTATGTGTGTATTCACACACAGTTATTGTCTTCCTTTTTTATGATCGTTCTGTGGATAAATGATTCCATGGATTCTAGGGATAGTAGAGTCTATGGGTCTATCTATGGATAATGAATATTAGAAAAATTAATTTAATAATAGAATTTCTATTATGAATCATGTTAAAGCATGGCATTCTTTTACAATAGCATTATTTTAAATAAATTAAACTTTAAGGTACGGAGTATTTAATAGAACTAATCAGATATGCTGTTGATACCTGGCTCTAACAAAGCAGGAGCTCTTATAATATCTTCAGTCAAATTGAGATATCATAAAACCACTTGAGAATTTCATGAGCACTTTAAGTTTAAAATCTGAAACTTCAAAGCTTGCTATTAATATAATTTAGAATGTTTACATTTACTAAGGTGTGCTGGATCATGTCTCTGTTGTAACTAATGTTTTCAAAGAAATTAGGCTGGAGAAAAGAAGTTAGAAAAGGTTTTTCTTAGTAAAAGCAAAAAAACTAGTGAGGTGTGTAGGAGTTATTATTCCATCTGTGTAAAAAATGAATTTTTACTTCAGAAAAAATGATATGGATGGTGAAATTTTAAACACTCAAAAAATTTTCATAACCTTTCATAATAAAATTTAATAATAGGTTTATTAACTGAATTTCATTAGTTTTTCAAAAAATTTTTGTTTGTGTATATATACATATACAAATATAACATTTGCAATAAATAAAAGACTTGAAATTCTGTTTTGTGTCGCCCAGTAACTTCCTAAATACCCAGCTTTTTATAACCTTATTAATTAAAACATACTAGTTTTAGATAAAACCACTAGTCAAACTTTTACAGATATTATCTTACTAATTTTCAGACTTCTGCTGAATTGTGCACAGTGGCTTTTTTGTTATTAAAGGAAAACAGATTAGTTTTGAAGAAGACAGATATTTCAGTTCTTTGAAGATGATACATTATTTTAACAATCTGGTATATATTAAAACTTACATATAGGATGTGGGTGGACAAATACTCAGGGGCCAGGCAGTCCATAAAAAGGACAGTAGGATATAGAAATATAGGGAAAATTTGTACTTCAGTGTATGCATTGTCTGGAGTTTAGACTCTAGAAGAGAACTCACCTTTCCTGGCTTTAGGATTCTATAGGAGCTATTTTACAATAGTGAAATAGTTTTATCACTGTAGATAACTGATAGCAATGTGTTCATAGACATGAAAATTCTGCCCAGCAGAGGTTCAGCTGACATCCCTCCCTTTTTTGCCTCCAATAGCACATTTATTTCAATATTCCTGATCTTTGGATTCTCCTTTGAACTGGCTGTAATACCTCACCACTTTACTCATTAATGAAGTAAACACAGTCTTTAATGTGTGTTCCTTTTAAAAAAAAGTGTAAACACTCCCAAATGATGATTCTTCATTTCAGTTTAAATCTTTGAATGAATTCATATAAGACTAAAATGTTTGTGTCTTTCTCTCATATAGTCTCAATTTTTGCAACTGTAATTCGTATCACTGAAATCTTGGTAATATTTTAACTATATAACTTAAAACTTTTCTCAGAATTCGATAAATCGTTGGATTTTTGAATATTTAGAAAGTTTTTCTAAAAGACTTTGATCAGTCTGAACTTACTTTTGTATATATTTTTTTTCCATGTTTTATATGCTTTTCACTTAGGTTTTCCTTGATTTATTCTGGATTGCTGTTAAAAATTGTAAAATTTCTTAGCCATAGATGTCACTTCAAAATTTGCAAATATTAAAGGGCTTCTTTGCCATCTGCTAAAGACATTTTAATAATTAGATCAATTATATGTAACTTTGATATCACTGTTGGACCATAGGTTCACAAAATTACCTTGCTCAGGATATTGCATTTTCCCTTTCTCTCAAGCAGATGCCTGGGTCTCTAACCATATAGTTAAGCACAGTCCAGGTTTTCAAACCACAAATCAGATTTTACTAAATTCCATAAATGTTTACTGAAACTCTACCATCTTGCAGGTATCATTAGGCACTGTGATATGTAAGTTCTGGATGGTACATCTAACTCCTGTTATGGAGAGAACTAAATACACAAGAATAATAGAAAGTCTGCTTAAAGGTTGAAGAAGAGAAACAATAAATAAACCAGGATTTCATTCAAAATACTTCCCACTAATTTACAAGTCTAAGTACTTACTGTAGTTATTTTCCTAATACTACGAAGCAAGATGAAACCAGCTTTTGGCTCAACTACTGCTTAGAAACAGTGTTCGGCTAGCATTGGCTGTTCTGTTGGGATACAAGCTGGGTGTAGATTTTTGTTGCCTTGTTTTTGCTCATGCTAATCCTTTTTAGGCTTAGACGGTCCTGTTGTAATCCTTTGCATCAGTAAAATCGCATCTCAACTGTCAGTTTAGATGTGGTGATTCCCTAAGTGAGCTTTTCTGTGTTCCCACCCAGCCTTTCAGTTTGTGCGTCTGCCTTTCAGTTAATTAGTATGATCGATTAATTCATTCTTTGGGATTTCAAAAGAATTAAAAAGGTAGTGCATATAGGTGGAGACTGGAGGTGAGGCCGAGAGGGAGGAGGCATTGCAGTCCCAGGGAATAAGGCGATGTTTATTCAGAAAGACCAGAAGTCAGAGTGACCAAAGGATTGCGGATAGGAGAAAATGGGTGGCGGCTTGGGCTTGGAATTTAGAAAATTTTTCTACTGGAACATACGTACTGGAATTCTGGGTAAGAGTCTTCTCCGTATCATTCACTACATAAATGAATAAGTATTCACTGTACTGAGAAGGTATTGAACAAGAGAATGATATCACATGAATTCTAGCCAAGGGCTTGTGAAGAACCAGACTGATTGGAGGAAAAGTAGACACAGCCTGATTACTCAGTGCATTTGAGCAGTAGGTATGGGGGAAAAAAACAAAAAACAAAACCCACAGCAGACTCTTTTCAAAACACAAAGTCTCACTTTTCCCCTTTTTGGAATCTTTTTCACACATCTGGCTATTTTTATTTTTAGAAACCCAGCTTTAGTAAATAATGAGTGTGTGCGTGCATATAGTTTTAAATTCAGAAAGTATTGAACGATCGTCTTTTAGAACATCTGGAAGTGTGTGCTACAAAACAGCCTACAATAGATGCGTTAGTTCTTCCAGGTCCGTCAACACGAAAGGTTGGTGGGGGACCGCAACTGCGACGGCACGGGTGGCTGGATAACCCCACCTGAGCCGCGGGCTCTCTCGGTCGGGCACGCGGGATTTAGGCTGGGGGCAAGGTGGGCGCTCCCTGCAGGCGACTAGCATTCGGGGCGCTGCCTAGCCTGCGCGCCCCTGGCCACAGCGGCCTCGCGAGACCGCCGCCCCACGAGCGCGCGCGGGTGAGCGGCGGCCGAGGCGTCCTTCGAGCGCTCTCAACGGCCGCCGGCTCAGTCCACTCTCGGAGCCCAGAAGCCACACCATGCTCCGCCTAATGCTGCTGCTGCTCGCTGGGCTCGGTGGCTTGCTGGCGTCAGGACTGGGTAAGGCAGCGGAGACCCTGTTACACGGGGTCTGGGCAGACGAAGGT
Organism: Neomonachus schauinslandi; assembly: GCF_002201575.2. Taxonomy (NCBI): domain Eukaryota; kingdom Metazoa; phylum Chordata; class Mammalia; order Carnivora; family Phocidae; genus Neomonachus; species Neomonachus schauinslandi. The sequence continues at coordinate 35,857,640 of NC_058404.1, forward strand.
TTTTCTTTTCCTTCTTTCAAGGAGAACCTGCTTCGGCCAAATGGTGGCCCAACTCGATTGAATCCCCGCGGTAGCCTGGAAACCCGGCCTTTGGGGGCGCTCTGTAGGGATAGAGAAGAGACTCCCTAGAAGGGAAAATAACTTTAATGAGCTCAAGGACAAATCTCTTTCTTTTTGAATCTAGGGTGGGGGTAGCCTTTCTTGTAGGTCTTTCATGCACTTCACAAAACTGCCCCAACGTTTCCTGCACTCAGAAGCACCCCAGAATCTTCTTGAACTCCACTCAAAACCCAAACGAAAACGAAAACAAAAGCCGTACTCTCCTCGCATACCATTTGTTCCAACATAACTTGTCTGGCATACCTATGGGAATAATTTGCCCTGCAGTCAAAAAAAAAAAAAAAAAAAAAAGATTCAGCGTCTGTTAACGCTGAGTGACAAAGGTACATTATGGCAGGATACAAAGAACAGCATAAAGAAGCCTCAAAATTTTAAAATATATTAGGGCTGGTTTAGATGCAAACAAACATTTTAGATATGTTCTTATTTTTCTCCCCTTTTTATACACTTCTGAATCTTGCCATCCTGTGTCAGTGTCAGTACATGGAGTATCTTTTCTCCCCATCTGCACAGTACTCCCTTGTTTGGAGGTGCCACAGTTTATTTAGCCAGTTCTTTTATTAATAGACTTTTGGATTGTTACCAGTCTTTTTGCTGTTGCATGCTATATTAGTGACCTTGAGCTGCCATAACAAAATGCCCTAGATGGGGTGGCTTAAACAACAGAAATTTATTTTCTCACAGTTCTGAAGATAGGAAGTCTGAGCCCAGGATGCCATCGGGTTGGGGATCTGGTGAGGTCTTTCTTCCTGGCTAATAGACCATGGCTTTCTTGCTATGTACTCAGATGGCCTCTTCGTGTGGGGAGAGAGAGCAAACCCTTCTTATAAGGACACTGATCCCATCCTGAGAGATCCACCTTCATGGCCACCCTTAGCCCTAATTACCTTCCAAAGGTCCCATTTCTAAATAGCATCACACTGGGGTTAGGACTTCAGCATGAAATTCTGGGGGGACACAAACCTTCACCATAACACACCATAACACACTCAGTATTTTAATGCAGTGGTTTGCAAACTTTTTGGAATTTTTCTTTACACATTAACAATTATAGAAATTCTCAAAGAGCTTTTGCTTACGTTTTGTTTATATCTGTTAATATTTGTCATTTTGGAAATTAATATAGAAATTTAAGAATTTTTATTCATTTAAAAATGACAGCAACATATCTATTATATGTAACATAAGTTACACATTTAAAAAATAACTATTTTCTGAAACAAGAAGAATTTAGAACACTGGCACGATTTTAGATTTTTGTAAATCTCTTTAATGTCTGGCTTAATAGATGATAGCTAGATTCTCATATCTATTTCTGCATTGAATCTGTTGCTATGTTTTATTTGAAGTATATGAAGAAAATCCAGCTTATATAGTTGGAAAAGGGAGGAATATTTTAATAACCTTTTCAGATAATTACCAGTATTCTTTGGATACTACATCAATACTTGATAAATGGTAAAAGTTAGTTGCAATATGCAATAAAAACATATCAATGAACTTTTCAAAATATGTTCTATTAAGAATTCATGGAATCGGGCGCCTGGGTGGCTCAGTTGGTTAAGCGACTGCCTTCGGCTCAGGTCATGATCCTGGAGTCCCGGGATCGAGTCCCGCATCGGGCTCCCTGCTCGGCAGGGAGTCTGCTTCTCCCTCTGACCCTAACCCCTCTCATGTGCTCTCTCTCAAATAAATAAATAAAATCTTAAAAAAAAAAAAAAGAATTCATGGGATCTTGAACGTTGGATTTTTTACTCATGAGGTTTTTTTTAATGCAGTACCTTTGTTTTTTAATTTTTAATTTTTTTTAAAGATTTTATTTATTTATTTGACAGAGAGATACATAGCAAGAGAGGGAACACAAGCAGGGGGAGTGGGAGAGGGAGAAGCAGGCTTCCCGCAGAGCAGGGAGCCCGACGCAGGGCTCGGTCCCAGGACCCTGGGATCATGACCTGAGCCAAAGGCAGATGCCCAACGACTGAGCCACCCAGGCGTCCTTAATTTTTAATTTTAAATTAAAGTAAAATGCACATAACATAAAATTTATCATCTTAACAATTTTTAAAAAAATGAATAAGCTTTATTTTTTTAGAGTGTTTTAGGTTCATAGCAAAATTAAGAGGAAGGTACAGAGATTCCCCATACACACCATCCTCACACATGCACCCCCTCTGCTATTGACATCCCACACATTTGTTACATTTGGTACTTTGTTAAAATCGATGATCCTACAGTGACACATTATTATCACCCAGAGTCCATAGTTTACCTAGGATTCACTTTGCCTGTTGTACATTCTTTGGATTTGACAAACGTATTGTGACATGTATCCACTATTGTGGTATATAGAGTAGTTTCAGTGTCTTTTTTTTTTTTTTTTTTTTAGTTTCGGTGTCTTAAAAATCCTCTGTGCTCAGCCTATTCATCCTTCCCTCTCCCCTAACTCCCAACAACACCGACTTTTTTCTGTCTCTGTAGTTTTGCTTTTTCTAGAATGTCATGTAGTTGGAATCATTCAGTATGTAGCCTATTCAGACTGGCTTTTTTCACTTAGAAATATACATTTAAGGTTCTTCCATGTCTTTTCATGGCTTGTTTATCTTACTTCTTTTTCCCTGAGTATTATTTCATTATCTAGATGTACCAGTTTATCCATTCACCTACTGAAGGATATCTTGGTTGCTTGCAAGTTTTGGCAGTTATGGATAAAGCTGTTAGAAACATCTGTGTGCAGATTTTTTGTTTGAACAAAAGTTTTCAACTCCTTTGTGTAAATACCAAGGGGTGGGATTGTTGAATTATATGGTAAGAGTATGTTTAGTTTTGTAAGAAACTGCCAAGCTATCTTCCACAGTGGTTATATCATTTTTGCATTCCCACCAACAGTGAAGGAGAGTTCCTGTTGCCTCCCATCCTTGCCAGCTTTAGGTGTAGTCAGTGTTATGGATTTTGGTTATTTTAATGGGTATGTAATGGTATCTCATTTTAATTTGCAGTTATCTAGTGACATATGATATAAAGCGTCTTTTTTTTTTTTAAAGATTATTTATTTATTTATTTGAGAGAGAGAGCACATGAGAGGGGGGAGGGTCAGAGGGAGAAGCAGACTCCCTGCCGAGCAGGGAGCCCGATGCGGGACTCGATCCCGGGACTCCAGGATCATGACCTGAGCCGAAGGCAGTTGCTTAACCAACTGAGCCACCCAGGCGCCCGCATCTTTTCATCTTCTTAATATGCCATCTCTCTCTCTCTCTCTCTTTTTTTTTTGAGGAGGTGTCTGTTCAGGTGTTTTGCCCATTTTTAAATTGGGTTCTTCATTTTCTTATTGTTGAGTTTTAAGAGTTCTGTGTATATTTTGGATGAACAATCTTTTATCAGATATGCCTTTTGCAAATATTTTCTCCCAGTCTGTGGTCTGTGACTTGTCTTCTTATTTTCTTGACATTGTCTTTTGCAGAGCAGAAGTTTTTCATTTTAATGAGGTACAGCTTATCATTTGTTTCTTCATGCATTATGGGTGTTTTATCTAAAAAATTATTGCCATACCTAATCATAATTTGCATTTTACATTTATGTCTGTGATCCATTTGGGGTTGATTTTTGTGAAGTGTGTAAAGTTTGTGTCAGATTTTTTTTTTTTTGCATGTGGAAATTCACTTGTCCCAAAACTGTTTGTTGAAAAGGTTATCTGCTCTTTTGTATTGCCTTTGCTCTCTTATCAAAGATCAGTTGACTGTATTTATGTAGGGTTTTTTTCTGGACTCTTTATTCTGTTTGATTGATCTATTTGTCTATTCTTTCACTGGTACCACACTTTTTTGATTACTGTAGCTTTATAACAAGTCATTTAGTCAGATAGTGGCAGTCTCAACTTTATTCTTCTCCTTCAGTATTGAATTTGCTATTCTGGGTCTTTTGCCTCTTTGTATAAACTTTAGAATGAATGAGTTAATGGGATTTTGATTAAGATTGTATTGAATCTATAGAGCCAAGTTGAGAAGAACTGGCATTTTGACAGTATTGAGTTGTACTCTCCATGAAGATGGACTAATCTAAGTATTTCATTTTTTTGGATGCTCATATAAATGACATTGTGTTTTAAGTTTCAAATTCTACTTGTTCCTTGCTGATGTGTAGGAAAGTGATTGACTTTTATTTATTAGCCTGTTTTCCTGCAAACTTGCTATCTTAACCATTTTTAAGTGTATAGGTCAGTAGTGTTAAGTACATCCACATTATTGTGTAACCTATCTCGAGAGCCTATTTATCTTGCAAAATGGAAGTACTATACCCATTATACAGCAGCTTATAAATTGTGATAAAATATACATAACATAAAATTTACCATTTGAACTATTTTTTTCCCTGATTTTTACAGTTTATTGCTTTTTAAGTAGAAACTAATTAAGGAAAATATATTGTTTCCCCTTTATTTTTGTAGATTTTTTCTAGCTCTACCAGTGAGTTTTATACTTTCAGATGTTTCGTGTTACTAATTAGTATCCTTTTGTTTCAGCACAAAGTGCTCTCTTTAACAGTTCTTATAAGACCGGTCTAGTAATGATGAACTCCTTTAGCTTTTGTTTGTCTAGTCTGCTGTTGAACCCCTCTACTGAAATTTTCAGTTAATTTATTGTATTTTTCAGCTCTGTGATTTCTGTTTGGTACTCATTTTAACCATTTTTAAGTGTAAGGTTTAATGGCATCGAGTACATTCACATTGTTGTGCAGCCATCACCACCATCCATCTCCAGAATTTTTTTCATCTTCCCAAGCTGAAACTCCGTACCCATTAAACACTAACTCCTCATTCCCCTCTCCCCTCAGCTTATGGAAACCACCGTTCTACTTTATGTCTCTGTGGATATTAGGTACCTCATATAACTGGAATTGTGGAGTATTTATCTTCTTGTGACTGGTTTATTTCACTTAGCTTGACTCCCTCAATATTCATCTATGTTGTAGCATGTGTCAGAATTTTCTCCTTTTTAAGGCTGAGTAATATTCTGTTGTGTGGAATATAAATGGATAAATATATATTTCATTTTGTTTATCTATTCATCTATAGATGGATATTTGGGTTGCATCTTCTTTTGGGACATTATGAATAATGCTGCCATGAACATATATGGGCATGTACTTGTTTGAGTCCCTATTTTCATTTCTTTTGCATATATATTCAGAAGAGGAGTTGCTGAATCATATGGTAATTCTATTTTTAATTTTTTTGAGGAACTGTCACACTGTTTTTCATAGTGGCTACACAATTTTACATTCCTACCAGCAGAGTACAGAGGTTCCAAATTTCCACATTCTTTCCAACACGTTATTTTTATTTTATTTTTAAATGATTATAGTCTTCCTAGTGGATATATCATGGTATCTCCTTTTGGCTATGATTTGCATTCTCCCAATGATTAGTGATGTTGAGCATCTTTTCATGTGCTTATTGACCCTTTGTGTATCTTTGGAGAAATGAGTGTTCAAATCTGTTTTTAAAATTTGTTGTTCTTTTTGTTGTCAAGCTGTGCGAGTTCTTTTTATATTCTGGATGCTAGACCTATTTCAGAGAAATGATTTGCAAATATCTTTTCTCATTCAGTAGGCTGTCTTTACTTTCTTGTGAGTGTCCTTTGATTCACAAAAACAAAAGTTTTTAATTTTAATGAAATCTAATATATGTATTTTTTTCTTAACATTGCTCGTGTTTTTGGTGTCATATCTAAGAATCCATTGCCAAATCTATAATCATGAAGATTTATTCTTCTAATAATTTTATTGTTTTATCTCTTAAATTTATGTTGTTGATCCATTTTAAGTTAATTTTTATATATGGTGTGAGGGAGCGTTCCAACTTCATTCTTTTGCATTCATTCTGGTTTATTTTTATTAACCATATCCTGTTTCTGTTTATTCCTATTTTTTTTTTTAAGATTTTATTTATTTATTTGACAGAGAGAGACAGAGGAAGAGAGAGGGAACAAAAGCAGGGGGAGTGGGAGAGGGAGAAGCAGGCTTCCCGCCGAGCGGGGAGCCTGATGCTGATGCGGGGCTCAATCCCAGGACCCTGGGATCATGACCTGAGCTGAAGGCAGACGCTTAACAACTGAGCCATCCAGGCGCCCTGCTTCTGTTTATTCCTAATAATGCTTTTGCCCCACTGAAATCTATTTGTGCTAGTATTAACATAGCTACATCAACTTTACTTTGACTAATATTTGCTGTAAGTATATATTTTCCCTCCTTTTTTGTGACAGATTCCTCAGTGCTCACTGAGTATCTACCTTTTGCCTACATTTCTTGGCCTTTTTCCAAACTATCTCTTGCTCATGAGGTTAAGAAGAAATGATGTGTGTAATTTTTGGATCAAGACAATTAAGAGTTGGTCTCCTTCTTCCATCTCTCTTTTCTGGTGCCACAGTCATCTTTGAAGCCATGAGCTGAGTTTATGGTGTTACCAGTTGGAGGGAGCCTGGATCTTTGAGTCACTCCTTCAATGAAAGCTCCTGGTGACCCTCATCAGACTTTACATGAAAAACAAATAAGCTTTTATTGTGTTAAGTCACCAAGACTTCAGTATTTTACTTATTACCATTCTATAGCCTGGTCAGCCTAAGTTGACTAATATAGAAATTGGAACTTTTAAGTGGTGTGCTGTCATAACAAACTTAAAATAGATGTCTTTGAGCTGCTGGGCAATGAATGGTGGGTAATGGATGATAGATCACAAAAAATTGAAACCAACTGGAAGTTACAAAACATTTCATAAAGTTGTATTTCATAAAGTTATAGTTAAACTGTATGATTGCATTCTACAGAAGTTAGATAACAGAATGTTATCTTTCTGCAGTGGAGGTCAGTGTAATTACTCAAGTTTGGCAAAGTGGTAAGAGAAGGAGATAATCTCAGGGAACAATTGGCCAGTTTGCAGAAAGAAATGATAGGGAATAAATCCAGAAATTTGGGGCCTTTCAGGATTTTCAAAGGTGACTGATTCCACATTCCAAATAGTAAGAAATGGAATTTAAAAAGGTTTGAACACCAGTGCATCAGTAAAACTCTCAATTAGATAAAATTACTCAGGGCAGAGCCCTAATTAAGGGTATGGGCATATATTTTTCTAGATAGACTCAAGGCTGCCATCATTAAGTTGAAAGAGGGAGAGAGAGAAAGAGAGATGGGAGGGGAGGAAGGGAGAAATAAGAGTTAGGCAAAGAAATTAGAGAAGACAGAAAATATTTGCAAATCATTTGTCTGAAAGGGGCCAAGTATCCAAAATATAAAAGACATAGAAATAAAGCAGATTTGAAAATTATGACTTTAAAAAGTTTTGTATGTGTATAACTTATATTGAAAGCAACTAGATGAGGAACTACTAAGTTTTTGAAGGTAGTATATTAGCAAAGGAATTTCAAACTCAGATTAAAAAAGCTTTTGACTATTTAAGAATTAAAATAGCCCTTGGGCCCTGAAATTTCCAGATCTACGTAGGTAGTAAACTGGAAAAGCCATTCAGCTCTCAAGGATTAGGTATATTTGTATTTAAATCTATTATGGTATTTTATGCTTTCTATGTATTATGCTTTTTATATGAGAACATTTAAAAAAATCTCATTTCCTGTCTTATGTGTTTTGTATTTCTAATTGTAATGTAACAAAGTCCCAAGTTAAGAATATAATTTCTTCCAAAAAAGACGATGACCATAGAAAGTTGTCAGACACCACCTTCATCTTCTTCCATATTATTGTTATTTAGTATTTAGTGCCACTTTTATTTATTGTTTCCAAAATTAGTCATCATCTCTATTACTGTTTACTCAGTCAAGTTTGCTTAGATTTATCCACTGTTTACTGCTTTCTTTGCTTACTTTGTTTCTAACACTTCTTTGTTTTTTAGATTTTTCATAAGAATTCTGAGTGGCAAAATGTCTGCGGTTGACTTGAAAATATCTTTATATCTCCCTCACTCTTGAATGACAGTTTAGCTTGGTATGGAATTTCAGGTTGACAGTTATTTTTCCAATAGCACTTTGAAGATATCACTCCATTGCTATTTGGCCTCTACTTTTTTTTTAAAATTTTAATTACGGAAATTTCAAATAAATGCAAAAGTAGAGGAGTATAAAGAACTCACCTTCAATAGTTATAAACTCCTGGCCAGTTCTTTTTCTTTTTATGTTCCTCACCACTTCCTCTGTTCCATTATTTGGAGCAAATTATAGACATATCGTTTCATCTCTAAATACTCCAGTATGTATTGCTAAATGACAAAAAGATACTTTTGAAATATAACCACAGGATCGTGATCACACCTTAAAATTTAACAATTTCTTATATCATCCAAATTCCAGTCAGTTCAAATTTTATTTATTTCATTTAAAAATTTTTATTTAATTTCTTAAAAAAGATTTTACTTATTTGAGAGAGAGAAGGAGAGGACAAGAGAGAAGGAGAGTACGGGGTGGGGGGGCAAGGGGAGAGGGAGAAGCCGACTCGATCCCAGGATCAGGACCTGAGCCAAAGGCAGACGCTTAACTGACTCCATCCAGATGCCCCAAATTTTATTTTTTTTAAACTGAAGTATACTTCACACATAACATCCTATTAATGTCAGGTGTGCATCATAGTGATTCAATGTTTTTATACACTACAAAATGATCTCCACAATAAGTCTGGTTACCATACAAATTTATTAAAATATGATTGACTATATTCCCTATGCTGTACATTACATTGCCATGACTTATTTATTTTATAACTGGAAGTTTGTACCTCTTAATGTCCTTCATCTATTTCCCCCCACCCAATCCATCCCGTTCCCCTCTGTTAATGAACAGTTTGTTACCTGTATCTATGAGTCTGTTTCTGTTTTGTTTTTTCTTTTGTTTTTTAGATTCCGCATACAAGTGAAATCATGTGGTATTTATCTTTCTCCATCTGACATATTTCACTTAGCATAATACCCTCTAGGTCCATCTATGTTGTCAGAATGGCAAGATTTCCTTCTTTGTGATTGCTGAGTAATGTTCCATTGTGTAATGTTCTTTATCCATTCAACTATTGATGGGCACTTTGTTTGCTTCCATATCTTACCTATTGTAAATTATGCTGCTGTGAACATAAGGGTGCATATATCTTTTCTTCGAATTGGTGTTTTGTTTTCTTTGGCTAAATACCCAGAAATGGAATCACTGCATCATATGGTAGCTCTAGTTTTCATTTTTTGAGGACTTCCATACTCTTTTCCAGTGGCTACACTAACTTACATTCCCACCAACAGTGTACGAGGGTTTCCTTTTCTCCACATCCTTGCCAACACTATTTTTTGTCTTTTTGATCTCATTATAGTTTTGATTTGTATTTCCCTGGTGATTAATGATGTTAAACATCTTTTCATGGGCCTCTTGGCCATCTGTATGTTTTCTTTGGAGTAATGTGTATTTAAGTCCTCTGCCCATTTCTTAGTTGGGTTGTTCATTTGGGGTGTTTTTAGATATTAAGTTGTGTGAGTTCTTTGGATATTAACTTTTGGATATTTTGGATATTAACCCCTTATCAGATGTATGATTTACAAAATCTCTCATTCAATAGCTTGCCTTTTCATTTTGTTGATGGTTTCCTTTGCTGTACAAGTTTTTTAGTTTGATGTAATCCCATTATTTATTTTTAGTTTTTTTTTTTTTTAAAGATTTTATTTATTTGACAGAGAGAGCACAAGCAGAGGGAGAGAGAGGGAGAAGCAGGTTCCCTGCTGAGCAAGGAGCCCGATGTGGGACTCGATCCCAGGACCCTGGGATCATGACCTGGGCCGAAGGCAACCACTTAACCGACTGAGCCACCCAGGCGTCCCTATTTTTAGTTTTTTTTGCTCTTCCTTGAAGAGGCTGATCCAAAAAAAATATTGCTAAGACTGATGTCAAAGAGCTTACTGCCTACTTTTTCTTGTAGGAGTTTAATGGTTTCAGGTTATATATTCAAGTTTTTAATCCATTTTGAATTTATATTTGTATATGGTGTGAGATAGTGGTCCAGTTTCATTCCAGAATTCCAGAATAATTTTCTCTTAGATGATGTATTAATATTATTGTTGCTGTAACAGGTTACCACAAATTTAGTGGCTTAAACAATACAAATTTATTATCTTACAGTTTGTAAAATGGATCTCCTTGGGCTAAAATCAAGGCCTTGGCAGTGCTGTGTTCCTTCTGCAGGCTGTAGTAGACAACCTGTTTCCTTGCCTTTTCCAGATTCTAATGGCTGTTTGCATTCTTTGGCTGGGCCCCCTTCCTCCCACCTTCAAAGCTAGGAGCATTGGGCTGAGTTCTTTTCACACTACCATCTTTCTGGTTCTCTCTTCAGCCCCATTCATCTTCTTTTAAGGACTCTTGTGATTAAATTAAGACCACATGGATAATACAAGATAAATTCCCTATTTTAAGGTCAGCTTATTGGCAACCCTAATATACTTTGCTATGTAACCTGACATATTCACAGGTTCTGGTGATTAGGGTATGGACATCTTTGAGAGGAATTATTATTCCCCTTACCACAGACAGTGAGATGTTAGGGTCTAGGAAGAAGTAAAACTAAAAGTGATAAATACCTGAGGCAGTAAGGATGGTGAAGGTACATTGCTCTCACTGTCAAGTGAGAATGCAAACTTGCTCCTGGAATTCTCTGCTTATTGGGTTAGAGAAAACACCTTTTTCTATCAGGGATTACATGCAGGTGCCAATGCCTGTGTTGCTTTGCTTCAGTAAAGAGACTATGTTTAGAACAATATTTGTTATTGCAGTCACCACCTGATTAAACTTAAGACAACTCATTGTCATTATTGCTTATCATCAGCACAAATCAAACAAACAAAATAGGAAAGTAACAGGATTCACTGCTCTTTATTTTTTTAAAATTTTTTTATTGTTATGTTAATCACCATACATTACATCATTAGTTTTAGATGTAGTGTTCCATGATTCATTGTTTGTGCATAACACCCAGTGCTCCATGCAGAATGTGCCCTCCTCAGTACCCATCACCAGGCTAACCCATCCTCCCACCCCCCTCCCCTCTAAAACCCTCAGTTTGTTTTTCAGAGTCCATTGTCTCTCATGGTTCGTCTCCCCCTCTGATTTCCCCCCCTTCGTTCTTCCCCTCCTGCTCTCTTCTTCTTCTTCTTTTTTTTTTCCTTAACATATATTGCAGAGGTACAGATCTGTGGAAATCATTGCTCTTTGTATTTCTTTTTTTTTTTTATTCTTATGTTAATCCCCATACATTACATCATTAGTTTTAGATGAAGTGTTCCATGATTCATTGTTTGTGCATAACACCCAGTGCTCCATGCAGAATGTGCCCTCCTCAATACCCACCACCAGGCTAACCCATCCTCCCACCCCCCTCCCCTCTAGAACCCTCAGTTTGTTTTTCAGAGTCCATCGTCTCTCATGGTTCGTCTACCCCTCCGATTTCCCCCACTTCATTCTTCCCCTCCCGCTACCTTCTTCTTCTTCTTTTTTTTTTTTCCTTAACATATATTGCATTATTTGTTTCAGAGGTACAGATCTGAGATTCAACAGTCTTGCACAATTCACAGCGCTTACCAGAGCACATACCCTCCCCAGTGTCTATCACCCAGTCACCCCATCCTTCCCACCCCACCCCCCACTCCAGCAACCCTCAGTTTGTTTTCTGAGATTAAGAATTCCTCATATCAGTGAGATCATATGATACATGTCTTTCTCTGTTTGACTTATTTCACTCAACATAATACCCTCCAGTTCCATCCACGTCGTTGCAAATGGCAAGATCTCATTCCTTTTGATGGCTGCATAATATTCCATTGTATATCTATACCACATCTTCTTTATCCATTCATCTGTTGATGGACATCTTGGCTCTTTCCACAGTTTGGCTATTGTGGACATTGCTGCTATAAACATCGGGGTGCACATACCCCTTTGGATCCCTACTTTTGTATCTTTGGGGTAAATACCCAGTAGTGCAATTGCTGGATCATAGGGTAGCTCTATTTTCAACTTTTTGAGGAACCTCCATACAGTTTTCCAGAGTGGCTGCACCAGCTTGCATTCCCACCAACAGTGTAGGAGGGTTCCCCTTTCTCCGCATCCCCGCCAACATTTGTCATTTCCTGACTTGTTCATTTTAGCCATTCTGACTGGTGTGAGGTGGTATCTCATTGAGGTTTTGATTTGGGTTTCCCTGATGCCGAGCGATATTGAGCACTTTTTCATGTGTCTGTTGGCCATTTGGATGTCTTCTTTGGAAAAATGTCTGTTCATGTCTTCTGCCCATTTCTTGATTGGATTCTTTGTTCTTTGGGTGTTGAGTTTGATGAGTTCTTTATAGATTTTGGATACTAGCCCTTTATCTGATATGTCATTCACAAATATCTTCTCCCATTCTGTCGGTTGTCTTTTGGTTTTGTTGACTGTTTCCTTTGCTTTGCAAAAGCTTTTTATCTTGATGAAGTCCCAATAGTTCATTTTTGCCCTTGCCTCCCTTGCCTTTGGCGATGTTTCTAGGAAGAAGTTGCTCCAGCTGAGATCAAAGAGGTTGCTGCCTGTGTTCTCCTTTAGGATGTTGATGGACTCCTGTCTCACATTGAGGTCTTTCAACCATTTTGAGTCTATTTTTGTGTGTGGTGTAAGGAAATGGTCCAGTTTCATTCTTCTGCATGTGGCTATCCAATTTTCCCAACACCATTTGTTGAAGAGACTGTCTTTGTTCCATTGGACATTCTTTCCTGCTTTGTCAAAGATGAGTTGACCATAGAGTTGAGGGTCCATTTCTGGGCTCTCTATTCTGTTCCATTGATCTATGTGTCTGTTTTTGTGCCAGTACCATGCTGTCTTGATGATGACAGCTTTGTAATAGAGCTGGAAGTCCGGAATTGTGATGCCGCCGGCTTTGCTTTTCTTTTTCAACATTCCTCTGGCTATGCGGGGTCTTTTCTGGTTCCATACAAATTTTAGGATTATTTGTTCCATTTCTTTGAAAAAAGTGGATGGTATTTTGATGGGGATTGCATTGAATGTGTAGATTGCTCTAGGTAGCATGGACATCTTCACAATATTTGTTCTTCCAATCCATGAGCATGGAACGTTTTTCCATTTCTTTGTGTCTTCCTCAATTTCTTTCATGAGTATTTTATAGTTTTCTGAGTACAGATCCTTTGTCTCTTTGGTGAGATTTATTCCTAGGTATCTTATGGTTTTGGGTGCAATTGTAAATGGGATCGACTCCTTAATTTCTCTTTCTTCTGTCTTGTTGTTGGTGTATAGGAATGCCACTGACTTCTGTGCATTGATTTTCTATCCTGCCACTTTACTGAATTCCTGTATGAGTTCTAGCAGTTTTGGGGTGGAGTCTTTCGGGTTTTCCACATAAAGTATCATATCATCTCCAAAGAGTGAGAGTTTGACTTCTTCCTTGCCAATTAGGATGCCTTTGATTTCTTTTTGTTGTCTGATTGCTGTGGCTAGGACTTCCAATACTATGTTGAATAGCAGTGATGATAGTGGACATCCCTGCCACGTTCCTGACCTTAGGGGGAAAGCTCTCAGTTTTTCCCCATTGAGAATGATATTCGCTGTAGGTTTTTCATAGATGGCTTTTATGATCTTGAGGTATGTACCCTCTATCCCTATACTCTGAAGAGTTTTTATCAAGAAAGGATGCTGTACTTTGTCAAATGCTTTTTCTGCATCTATTGAGAGGATCATATGATTCTTGTTCTTTCTTTTGTTAATGTATTGTATCACATTGATTGATTTGCGGATGTTGAACCAACCTTGCAGCCCAGGGATAAATCCCACTTGGTCATGGTGAATAATCCTTTTAATGTACTGTTGGATCCTATTGGCTAGTATTTTGGTGAGAATTTTTGCGTCCATGTTCATCAGGGATATTGGTCTGTAATTCTCCTTTTTGATGGGGTCTTTGTCTGGTTTTGGGATCAAGTTAATGGTGGCCTCATAAAATGAGTTTGGAAGTTTTCCTTCCATTTCTATTTTTTGGAACAGTTTCAGAAGAATAGGTATTAATTCTTCTTTAAATGTTTGGTAGAATTCCCCTGGGAAGCCATCTGGCCCTGGGCTTTTGTTCGTTGGGAGATTTTTGATGACTGCTTCAATTTCCTTAGTGGTTATAGGTCTGTTCAGGTTTTCTATTTCATCCTGGTTCAGTTTTGGTAGTTGGTACATCTCTAGGAATGCATCCATTTCTTCCAGGTTATTTAATTTGCTGGCATGGAGTTGCTCATAATATGTTCTTATAATTGTTTGTATTTCTTTGGTGTTGGTTGTGGTCTCTCCTCTTTCATTCATGATTTTGTTGATTTGGGTCATTTCTCTTCTCTTTTTGATAAGTCTGGCCAGGGGTTTATCAATCTTGTTAATTCTTTCAAAGAACCAGCTCCTAGTTTCGTTGATCTGTTCTCCTGTTCTTTTAGTTTCTATTTCATTGATTTCTGCTCTGATCTTTATTATTTCTCTTCTCCTGCTGGGTTTAGGCTTTATTTGCTGTTCTTTCTCCAGCTCCTTTAGGTGTAGGGTTAGGTTGTGTACTTGAGACCTTTCTTGCTTCTTGAGAAAGGCTTGTATTGCTATATACTTTCCTCTTAGGACTGCCTTTGCTGCATCCCAAAGATTTTGAATAGTTGTGTTTTCATTTTCATTGGTTTCCATGTATTTTTTAAATTCTTCTTTAATTTCCTGGTTGACCCATTTGTTCTTCAGTAGGATGCTCTTTAGCCTCCATGTATTTGAGTTCTTTCTGACTTTCCTCTTGTGATTGAGTTCTAGTTTCAAAGCATTGTGGTCTGAAAATAGGCAGGGAATGATTCCAATCTTTTGGTACCGGTTGAGACCTGATTTATGACCGAGGATGTGATCTATTCTGGAGAATGTTCCATGGGCACTAGAGAAGAATGTGTTTTCCGTTGCTTTGGGGTGGAATGTTCTGAATATGTCTGTAAAGTCCATTTGGTCCAGTGTGTCATTTAAAGTCTTTATTTCCTTGTTGATCTTTTGCTTAGACGATCTGTCCATTTCAGTGAGGGGGGTGTTAAAGTCCCCCACTATTATTGTATTGTTGTCGATGTGTTTCTTTGCTTTTGTTATTAATTGGCTTATATAGTTGGCTGCTCCCATGTTAGGGGCATAGATATTTACAATTGTTAGATCTTCTTGTTGGATAGATCCTTTAAGTAGGATATAGTGTCCTTCCTCATCTCTTATTACAGTCTTTGGTTTAAAATCTAATTTGTCTGAAATAAGTATTGCCACCCCAGCTTTCTTTTGGTGTCCATTAGCATGGTAAATGGTTTTCCACCCCCTCACTTTCAATCTGGAGCTGTCTTTGGGTCGAAAATGAGTCTCTTGCAGACAGCATATCGATGGGTCTTGTTTTTTAATCCAGTCTGATAGCCTGAGTCTTTTGATTGGGGCATTGAGCCCATTTACATTCAGGGTAACTATTGAAGGATAGGAATTTAGTGCCATTGTATTGCCTGTAAGGTGACTGTTACCGTATATTGTCTGTGTTCCTTTCTGGTCTATGTTGCTTTTAGGCTCTCTCTTTGCTTAAAGGACCCCTTTCAAGATTTCCTGTAGGGCTGGTTTTGTGTTTGCAAATTCCTTTAGTTTTTGTTTGTCCTGGAAGCTTTTTATCTCTCCTTCAATTTTCAATGACAGTCTAGCTGGATATAGTATTCTTGACTGCATATTTTTCTCATTTAGTGCTCTGAATATATCCTGCCAGTCCTTTCTGGCCTGTGGATAGGTCTGTTGCCAATCTAATGTTTCTACCATTGTAGGTTACATATCTCTTCTCCCGAGCTGCTCTCAGGATTTTCTCTTTGTCTATGAGACTCGTAAGTTTTACTATTAGATGTCGGGGTGTTGACCTATTTTTATTGATTTTGAGAGGGGTTCTCTGTGCTTCCTGGATTTTCATGCCTGTTTCCTTCCCCAAATTAGGGAAGTTCTCTGCTATAATTTGCTCCATTATACCATCTGCCCCTCTCTCTTTCTTCTTCTTCTGGGATCCCAATTATTCTAATGTTGTTTCGTCTTATGGTATCGCTTATCTCTCGAATTCTGCCCTCATGATCCAGTAGTTGTTTATCTCTCTTTTTCTCAGCTTCTTTATTTTCCATCATTTCATCTTCTATATTACTGATTCTCTCTTCTGCCTCATTTATTCTAGCAGTTAGCGCCCCCATTTTTGATTGCACCTCATTAATAGCCTTTTTGATTTCTACTTGGTTGAATTTTAGTTCTTTTACTTCTCCAGAAAGGGTTTCTCTAATAACTTCCATATTTTTTTCAAGCCCAGCTAATATCTTTAAAGTGATGATTCTGAACTCTAGATCTGACATCGTACTAATGTCCATATTGAGTAGGTCCCTGGCAGTCGGTACTACCTCTTGTTCTTTTTGTTGAGGTGATTTTTTCCGTCTTGTCATTTTGTGCAGAGGAGAATAGATTAATGAGAGAACAAAATGCTAGCAGAGTAACAACATCCCCAGAAAACATACTCTAAACAAATCAGAAAAAACCTGAAGCAGTGGGAAAGGAAAGGGAAAGAGAGAAAAAAGAAAAAAAAAAGAAAAAGATAAAGATAAAAACAAAAACAAAACAAAACAACAAAAACAAAAAAACCAGAATGTGATCGAATATGATCAGGCTGGTATATAGATCAGTGCCACACACTAGATTTGGGGTGTATTTTGGTCTTTTAAAAGAAAGTGCCTCCCAAAATTTTAAAGAAAGAAAAGCTTATATATGTACAAAAGTAAGGGTTGATATGATGAAGGGATGGAATATGAGTGTAAAGATGGAAATTATAAAAAATTTTATAAAAGGAAGTGATAAGAAGTTGTTTGAAAAAAGAAAGAAGAGGATTTAAAAAAAGAAAAAAAAAGGGAGAGGATGTGATCAGGCAGGGGAATAGAAAACACCATATACTAGAGATTTAGGGTATATTTTGATCTGTTAGAAGAAACTATCTCAAAATTTTAAAGAGAGAACAACTTATATATATATAAGCCAAAAATACGGGTAACTACTATGAAGGGATAGAATATGACTCTAAAAATGAAAAATAAAAATGTTTTTTTTTTTAAAAAAAGGGATTGATAAGATGTTGGTTGAAAAAGGGAAAAAGAAAAATTCAAAAAGAAAAAAAAAAGAAAAAAAGTTAAAAAAAATTAACTTTGAAAGACTACAGAATCATGGTAAAAAAGCCATGAATTCTATGTGTAGTAGTCCCCTAGAGCTGGAGTTCTGCCGTACTCATTGATGGGTAAACTTGGTCTTGGCTGGCTGTTCTCGCTGATCTTCTGGGGAGGAGCCTGTTGCCATGGTTTCCAAATGTCTTTGCCGGAGGCAGAATTGCCCCGCCCTTGCCCCCTCCTAGCTAAGTTATCTGCTCGGGTTTGCTCTCCAGGGCTTTTGTTCCCTGCGAGCTTTCCGTACAGCTTTGGAGGCGGAGAGTGAAAATGGCGGCCTCCCAATCTCCGCCGCGGAGGAGCCGAGAACTCGGGGCGCCGCTTCTCAGTGAGTCCCCAGAGAAAAGGCGTCAGTCACTCCCGTCTCCCCGGTCTCCAGCCGCACTCCATGCTCACCCGGCCTGTGACCGCGCGTTTCTATCTCTGGCACCCGACCCCGGGTGGAGTCTCCAAACCCAGCAGATCCCTGCGGCGCACTCCCGCGCGGCTCCTCCCAGGGGAGGAAGGTGAGTCTCCCCGGATCTGCCGCTTGTTGGGTCCCTGCTGGAGGAGCAGTGGCCCGACTGTGCCGCGGATCACGGTTTATGGCAACCCCGAGCTGAGAGCCCGCGCCTGGGCTCCGCCTCTGCAGCCGGCTTCCCTGCTCCGATACCTGGGAGCTCTGCCACACTCAGTCACCCCCGGTCTTTCTGTGACCCCCAGGGTCCTGAGACCACACTGTCCCGGAGGGTTCCACCCCCCGCTTAGCCACCAGAGTGACGTCCCTCGGTGGAGCAGACTTTTAAAAGTTCCGATTTTGTGCTCCGCGGCGCTATCATTTGCCAGAAGCGGCCGCCGGAGGCCCCTCCCCCACCATCTATCCTCCCGAATATTGCCTCTGATTCACTTCTCCGCACGTCCTACCTTCCAGAAAGTGGTCGCTTTTCTGATGAGAGAGTTGTTGGTCTTCTTTTCTTCGATCTCCTGTTGAGTTTGTAGGTGTTCAGAATGGTTTGATCCCTATCCAGCTGAATTCCTGAGAGCAGACGAAATCCAGGTCTCCTACTCCTCCGCCATCTTGCTCCACCCCCCTGCTCTTTGTATTTCAATTCTTCTCAGGGTTGGACTGCCTTCTGGATTTAGAAATACTTGGTTTAATGTTTTGGTGATGGTGCATATGATATTCAGAGATTTCTATTTGGCCCTCCCTACCATAATAATCCTCATTATATGGGTCAGGGAGGCAAATTGGGGATTCTATAAGATATTGATTATATCTATTTCCACATACTGTTCCGTAATTGAGCAAATTATGATAAGGTGCATTTGTAGACCCATGAGTAAACTCAGATTTGATCCTAAATTTCATGTATCACCAGTCTTCTTGTAAGCACACATCTTTTCCTGAAACGAACCACAGTTATATATTAGGTCCTCTAAAATAAGTATTAGCTTAGAGCAAGTGTTTAATATTCCATACAAGGTCTGAGTAATTGGGTTTTGATTTTGCAGATCCAATCTGAAGATTTTTCTTTTAGTTGGTTATTTCATTCTACTTACATTTGTTGATAAGACTGAGATTTTTGATCTCACAGCTTCTTAATTAAGTCATACTTTTCTAACTTCATACTTTTGGTAAAGTCTTTCACTGTAAAAATCTGACTTTTGGCTTATTTTCTGGGTGACTTTGTGTATGTTCTCTTAATTTGGAATATTTTTAGTGTTTACATAATAGATTAAATTTTTTATTTAGGCAGTAATAGTGATTCCTCACTGTAATTTGAAAATTTAGTATCTTACTACTTCCCACTTTCTGCTTTCCCCTTTATTGTATGACTGTGGTTATTTTAAATCTTAATTCTTCTATACTGTTATGCCATTGAACAATATGTTTCTACTTCTACCACTTGATTTTCAGCTTTAATCACAATTCTTTTTGGACCACATTGCTGTAAATTTAAGGAAATCAGTATGCACATATAGTATTCCTCTTTTGTTGTACTGCCTGACATTATTATATATGTTATTATGTCTATATCATTTGCAATCTATTAAATAACTATAGTTCTCAAAGTTGTTTTAGCCTTATTCTATAGTTAAATTTATTCAATACCCACTACTAACATTTTACTTTAACTCTACTGATATCTTCATTGGAAGAAGTTTCTCTGCCTTTGGTGACAGGGACATTGAGCTACTTCCTTTACGTTTTTGCTTGTGAATACTTCTCCTTTGCCTCTATATTTGAATGAAAGTTTTGTTGGGTATGAAATTCCAGGTTTTTCACACTTCTTTACTTGAAGATTTTTTTTATTGATTTATTGATTTATTTTTCTTGTAGTTTTTAATTTTATTATGTTATGTTAGTCACCATACAATACATCATTAGTTTTTGATGTAGTGATCACGATCCATTGTTTTCGTATAACACCCAGTGCTCCATGCATTATGTGCCCTCCTTAATACCCATCACTGGGCTAACCAATCCCCCCTCCCCCCTCCCCTCTAAAACCCTGTTTGTTTCTCAGGTCCATAGTCTCTCATGGTTCATCTCTCCCTCCAATTCCCCCCCCCATTTTTCCCTTCCTTCTCCTAATGTCCTCCCTGTTATTCCTTATGTTCCACAAATAAGTGAAACCATATGATAATTGACTTTCTCTGCTTGACTTATTTCACTTAGCATAATCTCCTCCAGTCCCATCCATGTTGATGTAAAAGTTGGGTATTCATCTTTTCTGATGGCTGAGTAATATTCCATTGTATATATGGACCACATCTTCTTTATCCATCCATCTGTTGAAGGGCATCTCGGCTCTTTCCACAGTTTGGCTATTGCGGACATTGCTGCTATGAACATTGGGGTGCATATGGCCCTTCTTTTCACTACATCTGTGTCTTTGGGGTAAATACCCAGGAGTGCAATTGCTGGGTCATAGGGTAGCTCTATTTTTAAATTTTTGAGGCACCTCCACACTGTTTTCCAAAGTGGTGTACCAACTTGCATTCCCACCAACAGTGTAAGAGGGTTCCCCTTTCTCCACAACCTCTCCAACATTTGTTGTTTCATTCCCTGTCCATTTTTGCCATTCTAACTGGTGTAAGGTGGTATCTCAGTGTGGTTTTGATTTGGATTTCACTGATGGCTAATGATGATGAACATTTTTTCATGTGTCTGTTAGCCATTTGTATGTCTTCTTCAGAGAAGTGTCTGTTCATCTCTTCTGCCCACTTTTTGACTTGAAGATTTTTAAAAGACCTTGTTCTTCAAATGTGTGGAAGCATATGGGAATAGCTGTATGCTTAACACTCTGAAACCACAGTGTGTATAATCAGTCTTTCAAGTATGATCTTCTTTCATTAAAGTTTCTGCATATGCATAGAAACATATGGGAATAGCCATATGCTTCTCATTGGAACTACACTATATATAAACCATCGCTCAAATAACATCTTTTTCATTGATATATATGTGTTTATAAATGTATGTGTAAAAGAATGTGGAAATAGACCTATTCTCACCTGAATGTAACTACATGGAGTATAATGTGTGTTTCATATAACACTTTCTTTCATTAAGATAAAAGTGTTTGTAAACATATGATGTGAGCATATGGGAAGAGCCCTGTGCTTATCTCATTGAACCACACTGTGTATAATCCATTGTTGAAGTAACATTTTCTTTCATTAATATATATGTGTTTGTAAATGGATGTGTAGAAACATAAGGGAAGTGCCTTGTGCTTCACTCACTGAAACTACATTGTGTATACACCATCATTCAAGTAACATCTTCTTTAATTAGTATAAATCCAGTAACACCCAAACTCGCTAACCCTAACCCCAACTTTAGCCCCTAATCCCAACCCCTTAACCCCCAACTGCCAACCCCTAACCCCTAAACCTAACCCTAAACCCTAACCCTAATCCTAACCTTCACCCTAACCCTAACCCCCAACCCCTAAACCTAACCCTGAATCAAACCCTCTGGAGAGTTCTCTAAACAGCAGGGTGCCAGGCACATACCCTCACCCTGACCCTAACCTTAACCCTAAACCTAAAATTGGCCATAAACTCTAACCCAGCATCTGAGAAGAAAAAAAAAAAGTGGTATGTATACAATGAAATATTACTCAGCCATAAAAAAAGAGAACAAAATCTTGCCATTAGCAATGACATGAATGGAGCTAGAGAGTAGTATGCTAACTGAAATAAGTCAGAGAAAGATGAATACCATTTAAGAAACAAAACAAATGAGCAAAGCGGGGGGGCGGAAAGGAGAGCAGTAAACCAAGAAATGGATCCTTAACAATGCAGAACAAACTGGTGGTTACCAGAAGGGAGGTGGGTGGGGGCATGGGTTAAATAGGTGATGGGGATTAAGGAGTGTACTTGCTGTGATGAGCACTGGGTGTTGTATGGAAGTATTGAATTGCTATATTGTACACCTGAAACTAATATTAACATGTATGGTAACCAACTGGAATTTAAATAAAAACTTAAAAAAATAAAGACATTGTTCTTCATTTTTTTTAATGTTGAGTAATGTAAAAATTCTCAGGCTAAGCTGCTTTTCTCCCTAATGCCCAATATGATTTTCTTTTCTTTTTTTTAAAATATTTTATTTATTTATTTGATAGAGAGAGACACAGTGAGAGAGGGAACACAAGCAGGGGGAGTGGGAGAGGGAGAAGCAGGCTTCCTGCTGAGTAGGGAGCCTGATGCAGGGCTCGATCCCAGGACCCTAGGATCATGACCTGAGCTGAAAGCAGGCGCTTAATGACTGAGCCACCCAGGTGCCCCCCCCAATATGATTTTCTTTTTTTTTCTTTTTGCTCATAGGCCCATAGGATTCTTTCTTTACCTTAGACACACAATAACTTTAGTAGACTAGGTCTGTTTTATTATCAGTTATTCTTGAATTCAGTGAACTTTCCAGTCTATGGTTTCTAATCTTTTATTTTTATTTCAGGAAAATTTTCTTTTTAATTTTAATTTTTATATTTTTTATTAACATATAATGTATTATTTGTTTTAGGTGTAAAGGTCTGTGATTCATCAGTCTTACACAATTCACAGCGCTCACCATAGCACATACCCTCCACAGTGTCCATCACCCAGCCACCCCATCCCTCCCACCCCCCTCCACTCCAGCAATCCTCAGTTTGTTTTCAGGAAAATTTTCTTGAAGTATATCTTTGATTATTTTTGGTCTATTTGTTCTGTTTTCCTCAGGAGCAACAAATTTTGTGTAAGTTTAATACTATGCCCCTGTCCCCACCTTCTGTCCTTTTTTTGGTCTTTCATAACTATCTTGTCTGTTTTTGAATTAAGTGTTTTCAAGATTTTTGTAGGAGTACATATTGATTACTCATATGTGCACAAGTGAATTCTACAAAAGAACCTGAACAAATACTTAGTCAGGTATAAGACACAATTATTAACTGTCTTTTTCCTTTCTTCAGGTTCTCAAAATTCATTTCTACAAATTGTAGTTCCAGAGAAAATCCAAGCAAATACAAGTGATAATTCAGAAGCAGAAAATGTAAGAGATATTTTTCATGTAAATATTATATGAAATTTTAATTTTTATTAATAACAAATATATCAACCCCATTATAGAATGAATATAAGTATGCAGTATTACTACTGATATGGAATTTAAGGTTTTGATAGTAAAAGCAAATATATAGATCAGAATGTTGTGTTTTGCCTAACATTTGTCATTGCTTATGGTAAAAATTTTAAAAGTTCAAATAAAATAAATGATATAGGGGCACCTGGGTGGATCAATCAGTTAAGTGTCTGCCTTTGGTTCAGGTCATGATTCCCAGGGTCCTGGGATCAAGTCCTGCATAGGGCTCCTTGCTCAGCAGGGAGTCTGCTTCTCCGTCTCCCTCTGTGTGTTCTCTCTCTCTCTCAAGTAAATAAATAAAATCTTAAAAAAAAATGATGTAGAAGAATTAGGTTCTTATCTGAGGAATATCTAGATGATTCAATGAAGAGAATAATTTTCTCCAAATGGTTAAGGAGAATCTCTTTAAAAATTTTTAAAAATTTTAAATATAGTTGACACACAATGTTCCATTAGTTTCAGGTGTACAGCATAGTGATTCAACATCTCTCTACATGATGCTGTTCTCACCACAAGTGTAACCAACATCTGCCACCATACAACACTATTATAATATCATTGACCGTATTCCCTTGCTGCACCTTTTATTTTCATGACTTATTCCATATAAATGAAAGCCTATATCTTCCACTCCCTTTCAGGCAGTTTGCCTATCCCTTAAACCCCCTTCCCTCTGGCAACCATCAGTTTGTTCTTTGTATTTACAGGTCCAGTTCTGCTTTTTGTTTGTTTCTTTATTCACTTGTTCTGTTTTTTAGATTCCTCATATGAGTAAAATCATATGGTCTTCGTCTTTCTCAGTCGGGACTTATTTCACTTAGCATAATGCCCTCAAGGTCCATGCATGTTATCACAAATGACAAGATTTCATCTTTATTTATTGTTGTGTGATATTCCAGTGTGTGTGTGTGTGTGTGTGTGTGTGTACCACATTTTCTTTACATATTCATTTATCAATGGACACTTAGATTGCTTCCATATCCTGACTACTGTAAATAGTGCTGCAGTAAACATAGGGTACATATATCTTTTTGAATTCGTGTTTTCATTCTATTTATTTATTTAATTCCAGCTATATTAGTTTCAAGTGTATAATATAGAGATTCTCATTGCTCATCACAATAAGTGTACTCTTAATCCCCTTTCTTGTTTTACCTATCCTTCCATCTGTCTTCCCTCTGGAAATCACTGGTTTGTTCTCTTTATTTAAGGGTCTGCTTTTTGTTTGTCTTTCTTGTTTTGTTTTGTTTCTTTAATTCCACTATGAGTGAAATCATATGGTATTTGTCTTTCTCTGACTGACATATTTCACTTAGCATTATACCTTCCAGATCCATTCATGTTGTTGCAGATGGCAAGATATCATTCTTTTTCATGGTTGAGTAATGTTCTATTGTGTATATGTACCTCATCATCTTTATCCATTCATCTATCGATGGACATTTGGGTTCCTTCCATATCTTGGCTATTACAAATAATGCTGCAATAAACATAGGGGTATATAAATCTTTTCAAATTAGTGTTTTGTATTCTTTGGGTAAATACCCAGTAGTGGAATTACTGGATCAAATGGTCATTCTCTTCTTATTTTTTTGAGGAACCTCCATACTCTTTTCCATAGTGGTTGTACAAGTTTGCATTCCTACCAACAGTGCACTAGGGTTGCTTTTTTCTACCTCCTTGCCAACACTTATTGTTTCTTGTGCTTTTTATTTTAGCCATTCTGACTGGTCTGAGGTCATATCTCATTATAGCTTTGATTTGCACTTTCCTGACGATGAGTGATGTTGAGTATCTTTTCATATAACTGTTGTCCATCTGTATGTCTTCTTTGGAGAAATGTCTGTTCATGTCTAGTGCCCATTTTTAAATTGGATTATTCAAGTTTTTTTGGTGGTAAGTTGTGTAAGTTCTTTATACATTTTGGATATTAACCCCTTATCAGATATACCATTTGCAAATATCTCCTTCCATTTGGTGGGTTCTCTTTTAGTTTTGTTAGTTGTTTCCTTTGCTGTGCAGAAGATTTTTACTTTGTTATAGTCCCAATAGTTTAATTTTGCTTTTGTTTCCCTTGCCAGAGGAGACATATCTAGGAAAATGTTTGTATAGCTGATGTGAAAGAGATTAGTGCCTATGTTTTCTTCTTGAAATTTTATGTTTTGGGGTCTCATAGTTAGGTCTTTAATCCATTTTGAGTCTATTTTTGTGTATGGTGTAACATAGTGGTCCAGTCTCATTCTTTTGCATGTGGCTGTCCAGTTTTCCCAACACCATATATTGAAGAGACTGTCTTTTTTGCATTGCATATTCTTTCCTGCTTTGTCAAAGATTAACTGACCCTATACTTGTGGGTTTATTTCTGGGCTCTCTATTCTGTTCTGTTGATCTATGTGTCTATATTTGTGCCAGTACCATGCTGTTTTGATTACTACAGGTTTGTAGTATAGTTTGAAAGCTGGGATTGTGATGCCTCCAACTTTACTTTTCTTTTTCAAGATTGCTTTGATTATTCAGTCTTTTGTGGTTCCATACAAATTTTAGGATTATTTGTTCTAGTTCTATGAAAAATGATGGTATTGCATTAAATCTGTAGATTGCTTTGGATAGTAGAGACATTTTAACAATATTAATTCTCCCAATCCATGTGCATGGAATATTGTTCCATTTGTCTGTGTTATTTTCAGTTTTTTTCATCAGTGTTTTATAGTTTTGAGAGTACAGGTCTTTCACCTCCTTGGTTAAGTTTATTCCTAAATATCTTACTATTTTTGGTGTAATTATAAATGGGATTGTTTTCTTAATTGCTCTTTCTACTACTTTGTTATTAGTGTATAGAAATGCAACAGGTTTCTGTACATTGATTTTGTATTCTGCAACTCTACTGAATTCATTTATCTGTTCTAGTAGTTTTTTGGTGGAATCTTTAGCGTTTTCTCTATATAGTATCATGCCATCTGCAAATTAAGTTTTACTTCTTCCTTACCAATTTTGATGTCTTTTATTCCTTTTTCTTGTCTGATTGCTGTGGCTAGGACCTCCAGTACTATGTTGAATAAAAGGGGTAAGAGTGTACATCCTGGTCTTGTTCCTGACCTTAGGGGAAAGGCTCTCAGTTTTTCACCATTGAGTATGGTGTTAGCTGTGATTTTTCATATATGTCCTTTATTATGTTTAGGCATGTTCCCTGTAAACCTACTTTGTTGTACTTTGAATGAATGAATGTTGTACTTTGTCAAATGCCTTTTGGGCATTGATTTAAATGATAATATAGTATTTATCCTTTCTATTTTTAATGTGATGTATCATGTTGATGGATTTGGAATATTGAACCATGCTTGAATCCCAGGAATAAATTCCACTTGATTGTAGTGAGTGATTTTTTTAATGTATTGTTGGATTTGGTTTGCTAATATTTTGTTGAGGATTTTTACATGTATGCTCATCAGAGATACTGGCCTGTAGTTTTCTTCTTTTGCAGTGTCTTTATCTGGTTTTGTTATTTGGGTAATGCTGGCTTCAGAATGAATTTGGAACATTTCCTTCCTCTTTACTTTTTGGAGTTGTTTGAGAAGAATAGGTATTAACTCTTCTTTAAGTTTTTGGTAGAATTCACCTGTGAAGCCATCTGGTCCTGGACTTTTGTCTGTTGGGAGTTTTTGGATTACTTATTTGATTGTTTTTAGAAATTTATCCATTTCTTTTAGGTTGTCCAATTTGTTGGCATATAATTTTTTATAATATTTTTCTGTATTTCTTTGGTGTTGGTTGTTATTTCTTCTCTTTCAATTCCGATTTTGTTTGAGTCTTCTCTCTTTTTTTTTGGATGATTCTGGCTAAGGTTTTATCAATTTTGTTTATGTTTTTAGGGAACCAGCTCCTGGTATCATTGATCTGTTCTGTTGTTTTTTTAATTTCTATTTCATTTATTTCTGCTCTAATCTTTATTATTTGTCTTTCAATTGGTTTGGGGCTTCTTTTACTGTTCTTTTTCTAGCTCCTTTAGGTGTAAGGTGAGGTTGTTATTGGAGATTTTTCTTGCTTCTTGAGGTAGGCCTGTATTGCTATAATCTTCCCTCTGAACAGTTTTTGCTGCATCCCAAAGATTTTGGACTACTGTGTTTTCATTTTCATTTGTCTTCATATAGTTTCGATTTCCCCTTTGATTTCTTGGTTGATCCATTCATTGCTTAGTAGTATGTTATTTAACCTCCATGTATTTGTGTTCTTTCCAGATTTTTTCTTGTGGTTGATTTCTAGTTCCATAACATTGTGGTGAGAAATGATGCATGATATACCAGTCTTTTTGAATTTGTTGAGACCTATTTTGTGGCCTAACATGATCTATTCTGGATAATGTTTCAGTTGCACTTGAAAAGATTGTGTATTCTTCTCTTTTTTGGAGGGAATAGTCTGAATGTATCTGTTAGTTCCATCTGGTCCTATGTATCATTCAGAGGCACTGTTTCCTTGTTGATTTTGTGTTTGGATGATCTCTCAATTGATGCAAGTTTTAAAGTCCCCTACTACTGTATTATTATTGATTTCTTTCTTTCTGTTAATAGTTGCTTTATGTATTTGGGTGCTCCCATGTTTGGTACATAAATATTTACAATTGTCACATCTTCTTGTTGGACTGTTCACTTTATTATTATGTAGTGTCCTTTGTCTCTTGTTACAGTCTTTGTTTTAACATCTATTTTGTTTCGTATAAGTATTGCTATCCTAGCTTTCTTTTCACTTCCATTTGCATGATAAATGTTTTTCCATCCCTTCACTTTGAATCTGCATGTGTCTTTTCATGTGAAATGAGTGTCTTGTAGGCAGTATATAAGTGGATCTTGCCTTTTTATCCATTCTGTTACCCTGTGTCTTTTGATTGTAGTTAATTTACATTCAAAGTAATTTTTATAGTTATGTACTTAATGCCATTTGTTACTTATTTTACAGGTTTTTTTTTTTTTTTGTAGTTCTCTGTTCTCTTCTTCTCTTGCTCTCTTCTCATGTTGGATGGCTGTCTTTAGTGAAATGCTTGGGTTTCTTTCTCTTTATTTTTTGCATATCTATTATAAGTTTTTGACGTGTTGTTACCGTTAGGTTCATATATAACATCCTATGTTTATAGCAGTTCTGCATTAAGTTGATGGTCGCTTAAGTTTGAACACATGAAAGCACTGATTTTTTACTTCCTCCCCCCTTATTTTAGGTATATGATGTCATACTTTACATCCTTTTATTTTGTGAATCTTTTTTTAAAATTTTGTGAATCTTCTGACTGATTTTACTGCTTTTGTGCTTTAACCTTTCTATTGGTTTTATAAGTGATCGATCTACTACTTTTATTATGTTTATATGTACCTGTGAAATTTTTTCCTTTCCTACTTTTCCTACTCTTGCTTATGGTCTTTCCTTTCCAGGCAAAGTATTTCCTTTATCATTTCTTGTATGGCTGATTTAGTGGTGATGAATTCCTTAACATTTGTTCATCTGGGAAACTCTTTTTTTTTAATTATTATTTTTTAAAAGATTTTATTTATTTATTTATTTGACAGAGAAAGAGAGACAGCGAGAGAGGGAACATAAGCAGGGGGAGTGGGAGAGGGAGAAGCAGGCTTCCCGCTGAGCAGGGAGCTCGATGTGGGGCTCCATCCCAGGAGCCTGGGATCAGGGCCTGAGCTGAAGGGAGACGCTTGACCACTGAGCCACCCAGGCACCCCTGGGAAACTCTTTATCTCTCTTTCCATTCTGAATGATATCCTTGCTGGATAGGGTATTCTTGGCTGCAGACTTTTTTTTCCTTTTAGTACTTTGAATACATCATGCCAGTCCCTTTTGGCCTACAAAGTTTCTGCTGATAAATTTCCCTTGTATATAACTGTTTTCTTTTAGTGATTTTAAAATTCTCTCTTCATCACTTCTTTGTACCATTTTAATTATTATATGTCTTGGTGTAGACCCCCTTTGGGTTGATTTTGTTGGGGGCTCTCTGTGCTTCCTGGATCTGGATTTCTGTTTCCTTCCCAGATTAGTGACTTTTCATTTGTTATTTCTTTGAATACATTTTCTGTCCTCTTTTCTCTCTCTCTTCTCCTGGGATTCCAATAATGCTTATGCTATTATACTTGATGTTGTTGCTGAGATTCTTAACCTATTCTCATTTTTTATCGTTCTTTTACTTTTTGTTGTTAAGCTTAGTTGCTTTCCATTACTCTGTCTTGTAGCTCACTGGTTTATTCTTCTCCTTCCTCCTGTCTATTTATTCCCTCTACTGTATTTTTAATTTCTATAATTGAGTTCTTCATCCCAGATTGGTTCTTTTTATATTTTCTATTTCTTTGTTTAGGGTCTAATGGGGATCTTCTTAAGTCAGTGAGTATCTTTATGAGCATTACTTTGAATTCTCTTTCAGGCATATTGCTTATCTTCATTTCATTTAGCTCTTTTGCTATGAATTTGTTTGCTTATTTGTTTTCATTTGGGACATATTCTTCTGTCTTCTCATTTTGTCTAACTTTTTGTGTCTGTTTCTATGTGTTAGGAAAGTCAGCTACTTCTGCTCTTGAAAGTAGTGGCTTTATGAAGAAGAGATGCTGTAGTGCCCTGAAGTGCAATGTCCCCTGTTTACCAGAACCTGGTGCTTCAGGGGTGTCACTTATGTGTGTTGTATGTATCCGAATGTTGTGATTGAGAGGTGTTTGCCTTAGGTCCAATTGTCTGCAGTGGTTCTCTTTGCCTTTTGTGGACAATGTTTAGTCCCTGTGTTGTTAAGGGGCTAGTCTGGGGCCGTCTTGGACTTGAATTGAGTCAGACCAGATGTTTGCCAGAATTGCAGTCTTAGCCCACTGCAGGGTGCTCTCCCTGTGTTGTCCCCTGAGAAATTTTCATTGGTGGGCAGGGCCTGTAGTCAGACCAGATATCTACTCCCGGTCTGTTTGTTGGGGTTGCAGGGACCCCAAACTACCAGGCTCTCTCTGTGCTGCCCCTTGTGGGGTTTTTGTGGGTGGGCAGGGCTGACAGTCACAGATCCTAGAAGGCTTATCTTTTTCTTAGTTCTGGTATTTGTGTCTTTTTGGTTTTTATATGCTTAAGTTTTCCTTCCAGTGATGCTCTAACTCTTGCTTTTTACATATTCTCTTTGGCTGGATAAAATCTCGTCACTCAGGTTCAGCAACTTAGTGATATTGCAACTTACTGTTATCCATGTTTTAACTTGAGAATAGTAGTGATAGAGTAAAAAACAGTACCAAATTTTGTTCAAGAATACAGGAATCAGGCAATACATTTTTTTTAAAGATTTTATTTATTTATTTGACAGAGAGAGACACAGCGAGAGAGGGAACACAAGCAAGGGGTGTGGGAGAGGGAGAAGCAGGCTTCCCGCAGAGCAGGGAGCCCAATGCGGAGCTCAATCCCAGGACCCTGGGATCAGGACCTGAGCTGAAGGCAGACGCTTAACGAATGAACCACCCAGGCACCCCCAGGCAATACATTTTAAGAAAACAGTTATAATATCTTCTGTGCCTGATAGAATAAGCTTCGCTGATATAGGATACCTTATTATCCCAATGATGCCACCTACATAGACATTATAGTATAGCATATGGTCTCTGGTTTCAGAAGAGCTTAAAATTCAGTTATATATAGTTACATATAGATTTCTAATCCCATATAAATCCTTAGGTTAGGTTTATTTTTATAGAAATAGTAAGACTGGATTATATAAGAAACATGTTACAATTTTGATATATTGTTGCAAATTTTAAATCATGTATAGTCTGAGACATTTTAATCAAGACATTTTAGGGATTGTTTGGAGGGATTGACTGATGTAAAATTATTGTTTTGCTGCTGTTACATGGCTCTTCATCTCAGTTGTTCTGGATTCTCTAGGAACAGATATCCTATACTATTGTAATAGATGAGAAGCCATACACTGTACACCTTAAGCAAAGGTAATTTTTTTTTCATTTAGTGTTGTGTTTCATTTTATTGATATGAATTTGTTTACTTATAATAAAAATGGAGTGTTAAAATAATTAATGTAGTTGTTATTAAACATTTGAGTTGTCTCAGATGAACAGATGCTTTCCTGTGAATTAATTAAATTTTTGGTCCTAATGTCTCAAGTAGTCTTTTGTGAATAGTGGGGAACAGGAAAAAAATAAGGGCCCCCCTCCTGAAGATTAATCTATATGATCTTATGTTGTTGACAGAACCAGAAGGACCTATATAATCAGGGCAGAATGTTGTAATAAGAAGTAAGTCTGTAAGTGTATCAGGGTTTGATCAGAGAGACAGGCCTGGAATAAGGAATTTAATATGGAATGAGACTATACACTTCTGAGAGTTTATGGAAAATAGTACTAGCTGTGTACTTTCTTCAGGGAATTGAGAAAGTAATTGAAATAACTTTCTGTAGGGTTTAATTCTCTCATGGAAACCAGGAAACCATGGAAATTTCTCTCATGTAGAGAAAAGCTGGCTTAGAATTATTTTGTGACTTTCAATAGGATAATTTCCGTTAAATTTTGGTTATAGAACTAGACTACATGGTATTAGGGAGAGGTGGGTTGTGAGAAACTTAAGGTAGTAATTTGTAAATAACTTTTTCAAAAATGTTTGGCAGAAAAAGAAGAAACAGGTGCAGATAAATGCTTTTTAAGAA
Organism: Neomonachus schauinslandi; assembly: GCF_002201575.2. NCBI lineage: Eukaryota > Metazoa > Chordata > Mammalia > Carnivora > Phocidae > Neomonachus > Neomonachus schauinslandi. The sequence goes on from NC_058404.1 coordinate 35,889,287, forward strand.
GGAAGAAACAAAGTTTTTTGGTTGAAGGGAAGTTTCTTAGAGCTGTATAAACAAGCAGTTCATTGTATAAAATGCCAAAGAATAGCACTGAGTAAAAGAAGAGTTAACCTACTCCTTCAGACAGAAGGGAAGAAGAATATGGTAAATGACAACTCAAAGATCTTTTCAAGTATATAAGAGGGAAAGTGAAGAGAACTCACAGTGCATTTGAACATCTTATCAGGAGTATAAACAGTGGTAAGAATTATAGGGACTAGAGTTTAGGAGATGGGTAAAGCGTGTGTGTATTGTTTTGGGAAATTACTTGCATAATGATTATGATGGCATAGTGACAATTAGGAAGTTATTGCAAATAACTTATGTGAGAAATAATGAAAAACAGAACTATGACTGTAGAGGTAGGGATTTTTTTTTTTTTTTTTTAGATATATACTGAGGTGGCAGGAAAAAGATTAGCTAACATTGGATATCGTGGTAGCAGAGATTTGGTGTGGCAGTGAAGGAGAAGGGGAACAGATCTGAGTCAGGGGAATTATGGGCTCAGTTTTGAAAAAGTTAGATATGAAGTGCTTGTAGGATATCCCAAGAGAAATGTCCAGTTGGCTTAGAATGTGAGTGTGGATTTCAAAGCCATCTATTTATGTAGGCATAAATGAAGCACCAGAAATGAACAAGATAAATCTGTAGAGGTAGGAGTGAATATCAAAGGTGAGAAGGAAAAACAACCCAGAATTGAATGCCATGGAAACATTTAAGGGAAGAAGCAAGGACCCAGACGAAGGGACTCTTAAAGTATACAGAAAGATATTAGGGAAGCCAAGTGGAAATGGTATGATTGAAGTTGAAGAGTAGATGGCTTAAAAAAGGGAAGTGTGGTCAACAGTACATGTGTGTCAGAGTAGTCTTACTTGACTTCAAACTGCGTTTTGGATTTGACAACTAGGGGGTCATTAGTAACCCATATGAGATCACTTTTAGTGGAGGATTCCTAACTAGCTAGTCTGGGTGATCTAGTTATGTTACATTGGATTGAGGAGTGACTATGAGGTGAGGAAATAGGATAGTAAGTACAGGCAGTGATACCAGAGAAGGTTGAACTTAGATCTGTAGGTTCAGTATCTACATTCAGATTAATACAACTTTTACACAGTACTCTTCTACTTCATTATAAAGGTGATATATATGTATGGTAGTGAAATTTAGAAAGAATGAAAGAATGGAAAACTCTCATAATCCTACATCTAGTTCATATATTTGTAAATTTTAAAATGTCTTTTTTTCTCATCTTGTAGTCCCTTCTTATTTCAAAGGAGTTCATGAAAAAAATAAAGGAGTTCATTAAAATAGGAAAATTATTTTGAGTGTGTATTTCTTTGAATATAAATTATGTATATGTCAAAAGAAAATACTACCTTTGTTGGGTTTGCAGACTTACTATAAAGGCCCAGGCCCAGAGTGAAAATATTTCAGGCTTTGAGGGCCATAATATCTCTGGTAAAATGACTCAACTCTGCTGTTGTAGCTTGAAAACAGCCATGGACCATACATAAATTACTGGGTGTGGCTGTGTTCCAATAAAGCTTTATTTACAAAGACAGAGTAGGTCAGATTTGGCCTGAGGGTGTTAGTTTGCTGAGCAGTGCTTTATATATTTCAAAAAGAATAACTTTTAATATTCTCTCATTTTCTATATTCAGGTTTTTTTTAGCACATAATTTTATGGTTTATTTGTATAATCAAGGATCTGTGAATTCTCATCCTTCAGATATTCAGGTAAGATTTAAGTTCTATATTTTACAGAGTTTTAAAATCTCTTTTACATTGAATAAATGTTTTCCTAATACAATAGAGTGAATTCATAGGGGATATATTTAAGGATCCATTTATTGCCTGGTTTCCCTCATTATTAGCTTTTCCTGAAGTCTTGGTAAATTAAAGACAAACTAGATGGACTAAGGCTTCCACTCTGCATAGAAAACAGGCACCATTTAATTAATTAATTAGCTGATATTTTGTTGAATAAATGAATATAAGTTAAAGACTAATGAAAACAAACACAAATATTGAAGACAAAATCATATTTTAAACGTTTTCTTTTTTTATTTTTTAAGACTTTTTTTTAATTGTTATATTAATCACCATACATTACATCATTAGTTTTTGAGGTAGTGTTCCATGATTCATTGTTTGCATATAACACCCAGTGCTTCCATGCAGTACGTGCCCTCTTTAATACCCATCCCAGGGGTAAACCCCCCATGGGGCTAACTCATCCCCCCATGGCCCTCCCCTAGAGAACCCTCAGTTTGTTTCTCAGAGTCCATTGTCTCTCATGGTTCGACTCCCCCTCCGATTTCCCCCTCTTCATTCTTCCCTTACTGCTATCTTCTTCTTCTTTTTTTTTTTAACATATAATGTATTATTTGTTTCAGAATTACAGGTCTGTGATTCAACAGTCTTACACAATTCACAGCGCTCACCATAGCACATACCCTCTCCAATGTCTATCACCCAGCCGCCCCATCCATCCCACCCCCCACTACCCCAGCAACCCTCAGTTTGTTTCCTGAGATTAAGAATCCCTCATATCCGTGAGGTCATATGATACATGTCTTTCTCTGATTGACTTACTTTGCTCAGCATAACACCCTCCAGTTCCATCCACGGCATTGCAAATGGCAAGATTTCATTCCTTTTGATGGCTGCATAATATTCCATTGTATATGGATATACAACATCTTCTTTATCCATTCATCTGTCGATGGACATCTTGGCTCTTTCCACAGTTTGGCTATTGTGGACCTTGCTGCTATAAACATCGGACTGCACATACCCCTTCAAATCCATACATTTGTATGTTTGGGGTAAATACCCAGTAGTGCAATTGCTGGATCATAGGGTTGCTCTATTTTCAACTTTTTGAGGAACCTCCATACTGTTTGCCAGAATGGCTGCACCAGTTTGCATTCCCACCACAGTGTAGGAGGGTTCCCCTTTCTCCGCATCACCGCCAACATCTGTCATTTCCAGACTTGTTAATTTGAGGCATTCTGACTGGTGTGAGGTGGTATCTCATTGAGGTTTTGGTTTGGATTTCCCTGATGCTGAGCAATGTTGAGCACTTTTTCCTGTGTCTGTTGGCCATTTGGATGTCTTCTTTGGAAAAATGTCTGTTCATGTTTTCTGCCCATTTCTTGATTGGATCATTTGTTCTTTGGGTGTTGAGTTTGATGAGTTCTTTATAGATTTTGGATACTAGCCCTTTATCTGATCTGTCATTTGCAAATATCTTCTCCCATTCTGTCGGTTTTCTTTTGGTTTTGTTGACTGTTTCTTTTGCTGTGCAAAAGCTTTTTATCTTGATGAAGTCCCAATAGTTCATTTTTGCCCTTGCTTCCCTTTTCTTTGGCAATGTTTCTAGGGAGAAGTTGCTGCAGCTGAGGTCGAAGAGGTTGCTGCCTGTGTTCTCCTTTAGGATTTTGATGGACTCCTGTCTCACATTGAGGTCTTTCAACCATTTTGAGTCTATTTTTGTGTGTGGTGTAAGGAAATGGTCCAGCTTCATTCTTCTGCATGTGGCTGTCCAATTTTCCCAACACCATTTGTTGAAGAGACTGTCTTTATTCCATTGGACATTCTTTCCTGCTTTGTGGAAGATTAGTTGACCATAGAATTCAGGGTCCATTTCTGGGCTCTCTATTCTGTTCCATTGATCTATGTGTCTGTTTTTGTGCCAGTACCATACTGTCTTGATGATGACAGCTTTGTAGTAGAGCTGGAAGTCCGGAATTGTGATGCCGCCAGCTTTGCTTTTCTTTTTCAACATTCCTCTGGCTATTCGGGGTCTTCTCTGGTTCCATACAAATTTTAGGATTATTTGTTCCATTGCTTTGAAAAAAGTGGATGGTATTTTGATGGGGATTACATCGAATGTGTAGATTGCTCTAGGTAGCATTGACATCTTCACAATATTTGTTCTTCCAATCAGTGAGCATGGAACGTTTTTCCATTCCTTTGTGTCTTCCTCAATTTCTTTCATGAGTATTTCATAGTTTTCTGAGTACAGATCCTTTGCCTCTTTGGTTAGATTCATTCCTAGGTATCTTACGGTATTGGGTGCAAGTGTAAATGGTATCGACTCCTTAATTTCTCTTTCTTCTGTCTTGTTGGTGTATAGGAATGCCACTGATTTCTGTGCATTGGTTTTCTCTCCTGCCACTTTACTGAATTCCTGTATGAGTCTAGCAGTTTTGGGGTGGAGTCTTTTGGGTTTCCCACATAAAGTATCATATCTGCAAAGAGTGAGAGTTTGACTTCTTCTTTGGCGATTTGGATGCCCTTTCTTTTTGTTGTCGATTGCTGTGGCTAGGACTTCTAATACTATGTTGAATAGCAGTGGTGATAGTGGACATCCCTGCAGGTTTCTGACCTTAGGGAGAAAGCTCTCAGTTTTTCCCCACTGAGAATGATACTCCCTGTGGGTTTTTCATAGATGGCTTTTATGATATTGAGGTATGTACCCTCTATCCCTATACTCTGAAGAGTTTTGATCAGGAAAGGAAGCTGTGCTTTGTCAAATGCTTTTTCTGCATCTATGGAGAGGATTGTATGGTTCTTGTTCTTTCTTTTGTTAATGTATTGTATCACGTGGATTGATTTGCGGATGTTGAACCAACCTTGCAGCCCAGGGATAAATCCCACTTGGTCGTGGTGAATAATCCTTTTAATGTACTGTTGGATCCTATTGGCTAGTATTTTGGTGAGCATTTTTGCATCCATGTTCATCAGGGCTATTGGTCTATAATTCACCTTTCTCATTGGGTCTTTGTCTGGTTTAGGGCTCAAGGTAATGGTGGCCTCATAAAACGAGTCTGGAAGTTTTCCTTCCATTTCTATTTTTTGGAACAGTTTCAGAAGAATAGGTATGAATTCTTCTTTAAATGTTTGGTAGAATTCCCCTGGGAAGCCATCTGGCCCTGGGCTTTTGTTTATTGGGAGATATTTGATTAGTACTTCAATTTCCTTAGTGGTTATAGGTCTGTTCAGGTTTTCTGTTTCTTCCTGGTTCAGTTTTGGTAGTTGATACATCTCTAGGAATGCATCCATTTCTTCCAGATTATCTAATTTGCTGGCATAGAGTTGCTCATAATATGTTCTTATAATTGTTTGTATTTCTTTGGTGTTGGTTGTGATCTCTCCTCTTTCATTCATGATTTTGTTGATTTGGGTCATTTTTCTTTTTGATAAGTCTGGCCAGGGGTTTATCAATCTGGACAAAGAACCACCTCCTAGTTTTGTTGATCTGTTCTGTTCTTTTGGTTTCTATTTCATTGATTTCTGCTCTGATCTTTATTATTTCTCTTCTCCTGCTGGGTTTAGGCTTTATTTGCTGTTCTTTCTCCAGCTCCTTTAGGTGTAGGGTTAGGTTGTGTATTTGAGACCTTTCTTGTTTCTTGAGAAAGGCTTGTGTTGCTATATACTTTCCTCTTAGGACTGCCTTTGCTGCATCCCAAAGATTTTGAACAGTTGTGTTTTCATTTTCATTGGTTTCCATGAAGTTTTTAAATTCTTCTTTAATTTCCTGGTTGACCCGTTCATTCTTTAGTAGGATGCTCTTTAGCCTCCATGTATTTGAGTTCTTTCTGACTTTCCTCTTGTGATTGAGTTCTAGTTTCAAACATTGGGGTCTGAAAATAGGCAGGGAATGATCCCAATCTTTTGGTACCAGTTGAGACCTGATTTGTGACCTAGGATATGATCTATTCTGGAGAATGTTCCATGGGCACTAGAGAAGAATGTGTATTCCGTTGCTTTGGGATGGAATGTTCTGAATATGTCTGTGAAGTCCATTTGGTCCAGTGTGTCATTTAAAGTCTTTATTTCCTTGTTGATCTTTTGATTGGATGATATGTCAATTTCAGTGAGGTGGGTGTTAAAGTCCCCCGGTATTATTGTATTGTTGTCGATGTGTTTCTTTGCTTTTGTTATTAATTGGCTTATATAATTGGCTGCTTCCATGTTAGGGGCATAGATATTTACAATTGTTAGATCTTCTTGTTGGATAGACCCTTTAAGTAGGATATAGTGTCCTTCCTCATCTCTTATTATAATCTTTGGTTTAAAATCTAATTTGTGTGATATAAGGATTGCCACCCCAACTTTCATTTGGTGTCCATTAGCATGATAAATGGTTTTCCACCCCCTCACTTTCAATCTGCGGTGTCTCTCGGTCTAAAACGAGTCTCTTATGGACTCTGAAAAACAAACTGAGGGTTCTAGAGGGGAGGGGGTTGGAAGATGGGTTAGCCTGGTGATGGGTATTAAAGAGGGCACGTTCTGCATGGAGGAGTGGGTGTTATATGCCAGCAATGAATCATGGAACACTACATCAAAAACTAATGATGTAATGTATGGTGATTAACCTAACATAAAAAAAAAAAAGAGTCCCTTGCAGACAGCATATCGATGGGTCTTGTTTTTTTATTCAGTCTGATAGCCTGTTTCTTTTGATTGGGCCATTTAGCCCACTTACATTCAGGGTAACTATTGAAAAATATGAATTTAGTGCCATTGTATTGCCTGTAAGGTGACTGTTACTTTATATTGTCTGTGTTCCTTTCTAGTCTATGTTGCTCTTAGGCTCTCTCTTTGCTTAGAGGACCCCTTTCAATATTTCTTGTAGGGCTGGTTTCGTGTTTGCAAATTCCTTTAGTTTTTGTTTGTCCTGGAAGCTTTTTATCTCTCCTTCTATATTCAATGACAGCCTAGCTGGATAGAGTATTCTTGGCTGCATATTTTTCTCATTTAGTGGTCGGAAGATATCATGCCAGTCCCTTCTGGCCTGCCAGGTCTCTGTGGATAGGTCTGTTGCCAATCTAATGTTTCTACCATTGTAGGTTACAGATCTCTTGTCCTGAGCTGCTTTCAGGATTTTCTCTTTGTCTCTGTGACTTGGAAGTTTTACTATTAGATGTTGGGGTGTTGACCTATTTTTATTGATTTTGAGAGGGGTTCTCTGTGCCTCCTGGATTTTGATGCCTGTTTCCTTCCCCAAATTAGGGAAGTTCTCTGCTATAATTTGCTCCAATATACCTTCTGCCCCTCTCTGTCTTTCTTCTTCTTCTGGGATCCCAATTACTCTAATATTGTTTTGTCTTATGATATTGCTTATCTCTCGAATTGTGCCCTCGTGATCCAGTAGTTGTTTATCTCTCTTTTTCTCAGCTTCTTTATTTTCCATCATTTGGTCTTCTATATCACTGATTCTCTCTTCTGCCTCATTTATCCTAGCAGTTAGAGCCTCCATTTTTTTTTTTTAAGATTTTATTTATTTGCGAGAGAGAGAATGAGAGACAGAGAGCATGAGACGGAGGAGGGTCAGAGGGAGAAGCAGACTCCCTGCTGAGCAGGGAGCCCGACGTGGGACTCGATCCCAGGACTCCGGGATCATGACCCGAGCCGAAGGCAGTCGCTTAACCAACTGAGCCACCCAGGCGCCCCGTAGAGCCTCCATTTTTGATTGCACCTCATTAATAGCCTTTTTGATTTCGACTTGGTTAGATTTTAGTTCCTTTATTTCTCCAGAAAGGGTTTCTCTAATATCTTCCATGCTTTTTTCAAGCCCAACTAGTATCTTTAAAATGATCATTCTGAACTCTAGTTCCAACATCTTACTAATGTCCATATTGATTAGGTCCCTGGCAGGTACTGCCTCTTGGTCTTTTTTTTTTTGAGGTGTTTTTTTTCCATAGTGTCATTTTGTCCAGAGGAGGATAGATGAATGAGAGAACAAAATGCTAACAGGGTAACAACGTCCTCAGAAAAATATACACTAAACAAATCAGAAGAGACCTGAAACCAGGGGAAAAGATATGGAAAGAAAAAAGAAAAAAAGAAAAGAAAGAAAAGAAAGAAAAAGAAAAAGATAGAAACAAACAAACAAAAAACAGAATATGATCAAATATGACGAGGCTGGTGCATAGATCCATGCCGCACACTATATTTTGGGCCTATTTTGGTCTGTTAGAAGAAAGTGCCTCCCAAAATTTTAAAGAAAGAAAAACATATATGTACAAAAATAAGGGTTGATACGATGAAGGGATGGAATATGACTGTAAAGATGAAAAGTATAAAAGATTTTATAAAAGGAATTGAGAAGATAAGAAGCTGGTTGAAAAAAAGAAGATTTAAAAAAAAAAGGGAGAGAATGTGATCAGGCAGGAGACTAGAACAAAGCCATACACTAGAGATTTAGGGTATATTTTGGTCTGTTAGAATAAACTGTATCTCAAAATTTTAAAGAGAGAACAACTTATATATATATATATATCAAAAATAAGGTTAACTACTATGAAGGGATAGAATATGACTCTAAAAATGAAAAATCAAAAAGATTTTTTAAAAAAGGGATTGATAAGTTGTTGGTTGAAAAAGGGAAAAAGAAAAATTCAAAAAAAAAAAGAAAAAGGAAGTTAAAAAAATTAACTTTGAAAGACTAAAGAATCATGGTCAAAAAGCCATGAATTCTATGTGCAGTATTCCCATAGTGCTGGAGTTCTGCTGTTCTCATTGATGGGTAAACTTGGTCTTGGCTGGCTGTTCTTGCTGATCTCTGGAGGAGGGGCCTGTTGCCATGGTTCCCAAATGTCTTTGTGGGAGGCAGAATTGCCCCGCCCTTGCGTGGGTGGGCTAAGTAATCTGCCGGCTTTGCTCTCCGGAGCTTTTGTTCCCTGCAAGCTTTCAGTACAGCTTTGGAGGACGAGAGTGAAAATGGCGGCCTCCCAGTCTCTGCCCCGGAGGATCCGAGAACTTGGGGCCCCGCTCCTCAGTGAGCCCCGAGAGAAAAGCAGTCTATCACTCCCGTTTCCCTGGTCTCTGGCCACAGTCCTTGCTTACCCGGCCTGTGACTGGGCTTTTCTATCTCTGGCACCCGACTCGGTGTGGAGTCTCCAAACCCAGCAGATCCCTGCAGTGCGCTCCCGCGCCTCTCCTCCCGGGGGAGGAAGGGGAGTCTCCCTGGGTATGCTGCTTGTTGGGTCCCTGCTGGAGGAGCAGTGGCCCAACTGTGCCCCTGATTACGGTTTATGGCAACCCTGAGCTGAGAGCCCGCGCCTCGGCTCCGTCTCTGCAGCCGGCTTCCCTGCTCAGATACCTGGGGACTCTGCTGCACTCAGGCACCCCCTGTCTTTCTGTGACCCCGAGGGTCCTGAGACCACACTGTCCCAGCAAGGGTTCCACCCCTGCTAGCCGCTGGCGCGACGTCCTTCAGCAGAGCCAACTTCTAAAAGTTCTGATTTTGTGCTCTGCTGCTCTATCACTTGCCAGAAGCGGCAGTTGGAGGCCTCCTCCCCCTCGCCTCGGATTCACTTCTCCGCACGTCCTACCTTCCAGAAAGTCGTGGCTTTTCTGTTGAGAGAGTTGCTGCTATTCTTTCCTTCGATCTCCTGTTGAGTTCATAGGTGCTCAGAATGGTTTGATCCCTATCTAGCTGAATTCCTGGAACTAGATGAAATTTAGGTCTCCTACTCCTCCACCATCTAGCTCCTAAACCTTTTCTTTTTTTAACCCCCATCCCATCTATCGATAAATCTTATTGACCCTACCTTTTAAATTAGATAGCCAGATCCACCCTCTTCCTCTGTCTGTATCCTAATAACATTCTTTTCCAAGTAAATGCTTAGATTACTGCTATAACTTCATGAATAATCTCCTTGTTTCTATACCTTGCCCATCCCTTTAGTCAGTTTACATGGCCAACCAGATCAATCCTATTAAAGCCTAGACACATTGTGTTGTTTCTGTGCTCAGAACCCTCTATGGTATGACCTCCTGTTGTTCACAAAGTGAAAGCCAAAGTCATTTCAATATCCTACAGCCTTTATACAATCTGGTCCTCTTTACCTGACTGAGCTCATTTCCTGTTACTGTCTACCTCGCTCATTCTGTTCCAGCTATTTTGGTCTTGCTGTTCTTCAACATACCAGATATGTTCTCCTTCCAGGATCTTTGCACTTTCTATTTTCTTTGATCCAAATGCTTGGTCTTTCCCAAGATTCCCTTTCCTTAAGGTCTTTGCTTAAAATTACCCTATTAGTCCCTAACTCCTATTTTAAATTGCTCTCTTACTCTTAGTACTCTCTTACTTTATCTGTTTTGTTTTTCTTTATGGTGGTTATCAATATATGATGTGCCATATATTTTATCTATTTTCTGTTTCACCAGTGCAAAATAAACTTTATGAAGGCAGGGTTTTTATTTTAGTGTTTTTTATTCACTGATGTATGCTGAGTGCCTAGAAAAATGCCTGACGTATAGTTAGCATAACAGAAATTTGTTGAAAGATTGAATTTGGACACCATGTTGCTTCACTTTTATTGGCTAGAGCTATCAGTTTCCTTTTCTTGCTCCTTCTTCCTCCCCTTAGTTCTATTATAAAGCAGTGTGTTAATTAGAAATCTTACATTCGTTTCCACCAAAATTTATAGCACTACTGAATCTTGGAAATTACATAATCTTCTCCCTGTGATGATGTCTGCTATATCTCTAGCTACTGTGATTAGAGACCAAACTTTGTATGATTTCAGTTCTTTAAAATTTCTTGTCTTGCTTCATGGCCCAGAATATGGTTTCATTTTTGTAAATATTCCATGTTTTTTAAAAAGAAAGTACATTCTACAGTTTTTATTCTACCTATATTAGGTTGCTAACATGCTGTTCAGATCTTCTGTAGATTCTGAATGCTTGATTTATCAGACAGAAATGTATCTTTTACTATGATTATGCATTTGTCAATTTTTATTATTTTTAAAATTTTGAGCTTATATATTTTGAAGCTATCTAGTAAGTGAATACAAATTTGGAATATTTATATCTTCCTGATCAGCTGAAACTCTTTTCATTATGAAATGTCCCTCTTTATCACTTGGTAATGCTTCTTGCCTTAAAGTCTTCATTTCTTGTATTAGTATAGTTTCAGAATCATCCTTTTGGTTTGTGTTGATATGGTGTATCGTTTTCTAGTTCTTTAATCTTCCTGTGTCCTTAAATTTTAGATTTTTTTAGTAGAATATGAGATTTTCTCTGAAACCCAGATTCATAATCTTTGTCTTTTAATTGATGAACTAAATTTATATATTGGAAAGCAATTTAACCAAAAATATGAGATAACACTTTGAAGCAGAGTATAAAATAATAATTCCAAATATTAATCAGAAGAGTAGTTAATATAGTAAAAGTGACAAATATAGGGAAACTTTTCCTGAATGTCACTTTATCCATACTGATATATAAACCATGTAGCCTGTGAAAATATTTGGAAAGTTCTAACAAGTATAAAAATAAGAAATCATTAGAAAGTTTGTCAATCCTAAATAACGACTTCACTTTTTTTCGTTCCTAGGCTCAGTGCTACTACCAGGGGCATATTGAAGGACATCCGAACTCTGTTGTCACACTCAGCACGTGCTCTGGATTGAGGTTGTTTATTTTCTGTCACTGATATGTGAACATTGTAGTTAATGATATTTGGCTGCAGTGAATTTCTCATTTTTATATTAAGTTTGGGGCTGGAAGAGGATTCCCATGTGAGATAATGCAATGATATCCTCCTCTGAACATTTTTCTTCTCTTGTATCTCCTCACTTCCTTGCTGGCCAGAGACATTTCTAACCTCCTTGAAGGTTTAGATTTCCTAGTCTCCTTGCTCTATATCTTGGTTTTTTGTTTTTTGTTTTTTTTAGCTACAGAAATGACAACTGAATGTAAATGACTACAGCAAGTTGGAGGAGCTGTTTAGGATAGCTTATTTTTTCAGCAAATGGATATGTTTGGTACCTACCATGTGTCACCTACTGGCCTAGTGTTTGGAGTTATAAAGATAAATAAAAATAAAAAGGCGTACTTTTTCTCAAGGAAAATCACCTTCAGGGAGTGGAGGCAAATTCTATATAAGCAAATAATTATTAATATAGTATTCAAATTTTTCTAATAATATCAATGTCTTAAATGATAACAATTGTAGGGTTACTTCCTTAGTGCCTAGAATTTCCCATTCTGTGAGGAAATTCTTCATCCTCATTTTTGTAGTATAGGATCCTTATTTTAACAAATAAATAAGTGTTCCTCGGTGCTTGTTACATGGAACCCTATAGTTTGGTTTTTGGGAAATAGCCACTTGAACCAGAGCCAGAGCCAGAGAAAAATAGTTACAAAAGTTGTTTAATCTTTAAAATCTTGCTTTTAATTTCTTATTCAGACTGTGTGCATAAAGAAGATTAATAAATGCCTTTTCAAAATTACTGCTAAATTTTATTTTTATAAATAAAATTTTACTTATTACATATACTTTTGTTATATAGGCAATGTGATCATTTTTCAAAAGCAGTGCCAACCAGAGAGAAAGTCATTAAGATTTCTATTTACTTTTGCTCTCATTAAGTCAGTGACTTGGAGAACAGGGAATTCCTCAATCACTGTAATGCTGTATACTTATACACCTCGCAACTGATTACATAATTTCTGCTGCCTTTATATCTATAGAGAGAATCAAATTGAAAGTGAATTTTGTGGATTGCAGGAGATATTTTGTCTCTTCAGAATTATTTCCATAATGTAAAGAGTTTGGGTCAAAATACTGAGCTCAAAAAACTAGTGTATATTCAATGTTCTTTATCCTCTTTCTCCTTCTTCTTTTGGATTCTGTCAGTTTTATAATAGAGAATTGATTAAAAGCACTTACAGTTTTATTCTTAATTTTACAGAGGAATACTGCAATTTGAAAATATTTCTTATGGAATCGAGCCTCTGGAATCTGCAGTTGAATTTCAACATCTTCTTTATAAATTAAGGAGTAGAAACAGTGAACTTGAAGATCTTACTGAAGATAATCAAGGCATAGAACAAAACCCAGTGGACTATAACATTTTTATAAGTGAAAAGGTGAGTTTGTGTATGTTTTATTACCATTTTCAGGGCAATTATTGTCCTTACTTAATTTATGTATAAGAAAATTATATGAACATGTTGTATAACTGTAGCAAATATTCTTTCCTTCAGAACATCCTCATCTTTTCTTAATGTTACAATTTCCTTTGAACCATATATGGCCTTCTCCTTGCATCAATTGATCATCTACTTTTTTATGATAAATTTTTATTCTAATTCTTATTTTGTTACATACTTACAACTTTCTAAAAACTAACTAGTGTATACTCAATGTAAATTTAAGAAACTAAATTCCTGCTTTTGTGTCTGTATTCCTGGAAATTATTTAAATGCCAGTATTTTTTTTCAGCTGTAGTCAAATTTTATTCTTTCTGTATCTAAAGCTCAGCATAGGGGCACCTGTGTGGCTCAGTCGTTAAGTGTCTGTCTTCGGCTCAGGTCATGATCCCAGGGTCCTGGGATCGAGCTCCACATGGTGCTCCCTGCTCTGCGGGAAGCCTGCTTCTCCCTCTCCTGCTCGCCTCTGCTTGTGTCTTCTCTGGCTGTCTCTCTCTCTGTCAAATAAATAAAAAAGTCTTAAAAAAAAAAAAAAGCTCAGCATATCTTCTTTTGATTCAGGGGGATTTTTTTTTATTAGTTATTGGGGTAGAATTTAGTGATTCATCAGTTGCATATAACACCCAGTGCTCATTCCATCAAGTGCCATCCTTAATGCCCATCACCCAATTACCCCTTCCCCCCACCCACCTCCCCTCAGCAACCCTCAGTTTGTTTCCATTTAAGAGTCTCTTATGGTTTGCCTCCCTCTCTATTTTCATCTTATTTTGTTTTTCCTTCCTTCCCCTATGTTCATCTGTTTTGTTTCTTAAATTCCATATACGAGTGAAATCAATTTGTCTTTCTCTGACTTATTTCACTTAGCATAATACTCTCTAGTTCCATCCATGTCATTGCAAATGGCAAGATTTCATTCTTTTTGAGGGCTGAGTAGTATTCCGTTGTATATATATATACCACATCTTCTTTATCCATTCATCAGTCAGTGGACATCTGGACTCTTTCCATAGTTCGGCTATTGTGGACATTGCTGCTTTAAACATTGGGGTGCATGTGCCCCTTTAAATCACTATGTTTGTATACATTGGATGCAATTGCTGGGTCATAGGGTATCTCTATTTTTAACTTTTTGAGGAACCTCTATACTGTTTTCTGGAATGGCTGCAGCCATTTGCATTCCCACCAACAGTGTAAGAGGGTTCCCATTCTCTGCATCCTCGTCAACATCTGTTGTTTCCTGACTTGTTCATTTTAGCCATTCTGACTGGTGTGAGGTGGTATCTCATTGTAGTTTTGATTTGTATTTCCCTGATGCCAAGTGATGTTGAGCATTGTTTCATATGTCTGTTGGCAATTTGTATGTCTTCTTTGGAGAAATGTCTGTTCATGTCTTCTGCCCATTTCTTGTTTCTGGGTGTTGAGTTTGATGAGTTCTTTATAGATTTTGGATACTAGCCCTTTATCTGATAAGACATTTGAAAATATCTTCTCCCATTCCATAAGTTGCCTTTTTAGCTTTGTTGACTGTTTCTTTTGCTGTGCAAAAGCTTTTTATCTTGATGAAATCCCAGTAGTTCATCTTTGCTTTTACTTCTCTTGCCTTTGGAGACATGTCTAGTGAGGAGTTGCTGCGGCTGAGGCCTAAGAAGTTGCTGCCTGTGTTCTACTCTAGGATTTTGATGGATTCCTGTCTCACATTTAGGTGTTTCATCCATTTTGAGTCTACTTTTATATATGCTTTAAGAAAATGGTTCAGTTTCATTCCTCTGCATGGAATATATTTTTCCGTCCTTTCACTTTCAGTCTATATCTATCTTTAGGCCTCCAATGAGTCTTTTATGGGCAGCATAGTTGGGTCTTATTTTTTTAATCCATTCCCTTATCTTGTGCCTTTTGATTGAAGCATTTAGTTCACTTAAATTTAAGGTTATTATTGGTAGGTGTGTACTTACTGACATTTTGTTAATTGTTTTCTGGTTGATTTTTTAGTTCTTCTTTGTTCCTTCGATTGCTCTCCTACCTGTGTGATTTGATGACTTTTTTCTGTTACACATGGATTCTTTTGTCCTTACTTTATTGTGTATCTATTATAGGTTTTTGGTTTGTGATTACCATGAGGTTCATACACAACAACCTATGTATATAGCCATCTTTTTATTTTTATTTTTTTAAACATTTTATTTATTTATTTGACAGAGAGAGAGAGAGAGAGGGCACACAAGCAGGTGGAGCAGCAGAGGGAGAGGGAGAAGTAGGCTCCCTGCTGAACAGAGAGCCTGATGCAGGGCTCGATCCCAGGACCCTGGGATCATGACCTGAGCTGAAGGCAGCCGCTTAATCAACTGAGCCCCCAGGTGCCCCTATAGCCATCTTTTTAAAGTTGATGATCTCTTTATTTTGAATACATTCTGAAAGCACTACATTTTTATTTCCCCTCCATGTTCTGTGTACTTGGTTTCATATTTTCATCTTTTATTTTTGCTTAATTAATTACTGTAGATATAGTTGATTTTACTGCTTTTGTCTTTTCACCTTCATACTAACTTTATAAATGCTTGATCCACTACCTTCACTCTATGTTTACTTTTACCAGTGAGATTTTACTTTCATAATTTTCTTACATCTAGATATGACTTTTTTTATTTACTTAAATAAGTCCCTTTGACATTTCTTTTAGGGCTAGTTTGGTGTGTGTGATGAACTTCTTTAACCTTTGTCTGGGAAACTGTTTTATCTCTCCTTCAATTCTAATGAAAGCCCTGCTGGGTAGAGTATTCTTGTTTGTAGGTTTTTTTTCCATTCAGCACTTTGAATATATCATGAGAATCCCTTCTGGCCTGAAAAGTTTCTGCTGAAAAATCATTTGATGTGTTTATGGGTGTTCCTCTGTATGTAACTAGTTACTTCTCTCTTGCTGCTCTTAAAATTCTCTCTTTATCTTTATTTTTTGACATTTTAATAATTATCTTGCTGTAGATCTTTTTGGGTTCATCTTGTTTGGTCCTCTCTGTGCTTCCTGAACTTGGATGTCTGTTTCCTTTCGTGATAAGGGACGTTTTCAGCTATTATATCTTCAGATACATATTCTGCTTGTTTCTTTTCTCTTCTACATCTGGAACCCCTATAATAAGAATGTTAGTATGCTTGCAATGTCCACAATAGCCAAACTGTGGAAAGAGCCAAGATGTCCATCGACAGATGAATGGATAAAGAAGATGTGGTATATATACACAATGGAATATTATGCAGCCATCAAAAGGAATGAGATCTTGCCATTTGCAATGACGTGGATGGAACTGGAGGGTGTTATGCTGAGTGAAGTAAGTCAATCAGAGAAAGACATGTATCATATGACCTCATGGATATGAGGAATTCTTAATCTCAGGAAACAAACTGAGGGTTGCTGGAGTGGTGGGGGGTGGGAGGGATGGGGTGGTTGGGTGATAGACATTGGGGAGGGTATGTGCTGTTGAATCACAGATCTGTACCTCTGACACAAATAATACAATATACGTTAAAAAAAAAGAAGAAGAAGATAGCAGGAAGGGAAGAATGAAGAGGGGGAAGTCTGAGGGAGAGATGAACCATGAGAGACGATGGACTCTGAGAAACAAACTGAGGGTTCTAGAGGGGAGGGGGGTGGGAGGATGGGTTAACCTGGTGATGGGTATTAAAGAGGGCATGCTCTGCATGGAGCACTGGGTGTTATGCACAAACAATGAATCATGGAACACTACATCAAAAACTAATGATGTAATGTATGGTGATTAACATAACAATAAAAAAATAAAAAAAAAGGAATGTTAGTATGCTTGATGTTGTCCTGGAGGTCCCTTAAATTATTATCCTTCTTAAAACTCTTTTTTCTGTTTGCTGGTCAGCTTGAGTGCTTTCTGTTACCTGTCTTCTGGATGACTGATCTATTCTTCTGCATCCTCTACTCTGCTGTTGATTTTCTCTAGTGTATTTTTCATTCAGATGTTGTATTCTTAGCTCTCGTTTTTTATTTAAGTATTTTATATCTGTTTGTTGAAGTTCTTTGTGCTTTCAATCTTCTCAAAGTTCAGTTATCAGATTTATGACTATTACTTTGAACTCTGTCAGAGAGATTGCTTATCTCCATTTTGTTTAGTTCTTTCTCAAGGTTTGTCTTGTTCTTTCATTTGGAACATATTGCTCTGTTTCCTCATTTTGCTTGACTGTCTGTTTCTGTCTGTGTATTAGGTATATCAGCTATGGCTCCTTATTTTGAAGATGTAGCCTTATGTAGAAGGTATCCTGTGGGGCACAGAGCACAGTTTTCCCTCATCAACAAAATGAGGCACTCCAGGGATGTCCCCTGTTTGAGGTGTGTGTGCCCTTCTCTTGTGACTATGCCACAACTGCTGTGGGTGGTTTCATGAGCAGGGCTAGCCCCTGTTGTGGTTGGTGCAAGCCAAGTCACGACTGTTGCTGTGGTACTGGTGGGCAGGGCTGCTTCCTGCCATCCCATCAGGCAAGAGCTGCTTTGGAGGTCCTTGTCCTGGCCAAGGCCCCCTACTAGGTGTGTTAACTTGGTAGCCAATTTGGGGGCTGTTGGTCCTGGCCAGGTATGCCTGTTGGGTATGATAGAGCAGGACCACCTTGGAAGGAGTGCCTGCCAGAGTGGGTGGGTTAGACAGAGCCAGTCCTCAAGGGAACCCTGGGATGGGTTGTGCAGTCCTAACAAGGTAGATGGAAAAGTGTCAGAACTGGTACCCACCAGTATTGGGCCAGCTAGGCAGAAGGAGGGTGAGAAAAATAGCTCATACCACCTTTTCTGTTCTCAGAGAAAGTTTTTACAAATCTCTATCCCTCTGACATATGCCCTAAAATTAGTCACTAAATCTTCATCTACATTCCAGGTACTTTTCAACAGCTGCCTCTGTGCTGGGCCTCAGATTGAGTGAATATGTGCACAGGCTCTTTAAAAGCATAATTTCAGTTTCCTATAGCCCTCTAACACTCCTGGAATTAAACCCTGCTGATTTTTAAAGCCATATATTAAATCTTTTTTTCATTTTATTTTTTTTAAATTTTATTTTGTTATGTTAATCACCATACATTACATCATTAGTTTTTGACGTAGTGTTCCATGATTCATTGTTTGCATATAACACTCAGTGCTCCATTCAATATGTGCCCTCTTTAATACCCATCACCAGGCTAACCCAACCACCCACAACCCTCCCCTGTAGAACCCTCAGTATGTTTCTCAGAGTCCATAGTCTCTCATGGTTCATCTCCCCCTCTGATTTCCCATCTTGAGAATATATAATATATATATATATATATATGTTCTCTTATACATATGTATAATATATATACATGTAAGTATCAGTGGAATATTCAGCCTTGAAAAAAGAAGCAAATCTTCCATTTGTGACAGCATGGATGAACCTGGAGGATGTTATGCTAAGTGAAATAAGCCACACAGAGGACAGATGCTACATGATTTCACTTATATGTAGAATCTTAAAATAGTCAAACTCCTAGAAGCAAAGAGGCAAATGGTAGTTGCAGGAGCTGAGGACAAGGATAAATGGGGAAATGTTGGTCAAATGGTACAAAGCTTCAGTTATGCAAGATAAGTAACTTTTGGAGATTAAATATATAGTAATATGACAGTAGTTAACAATAGTGTATTATAAACTTGGAATTTGCTGAGTATTGATCTTATGCATTCTTTTTTAAATTTCTTTATTGTTTTGTTAATCACCATGCATTACATCATTAGTTTTTGATGCAGTGTTCCATGATTCATTGTTTGTGTATAATACCCAGTGCTCCAGGCAGAACATGCCCTCTTTAATACCCATCATCAGGTTAACCCATCCTCCCAACCCCTACCCTCTAGAACCCTCAGTTTGTTTTTCAGGTCCATCATCTCTCATGGTTCGACTCCCACTCCGATTCCCCCCCTTCATTCTTCCCCTCCTACTATCTTCTTCTTTTTTTTTTTTTTAACATTTATTGTATTATTTGTGTCAGAGTTACAGATCTGTGATTCAACAGTCTTCCACAATTCACAGCGCTCACCATAGCACATACCCTCCCCAATGTCTATCACCCAGCCACCCCATCCCTCCCACCCCACCCTCCAGCAACCCTCAGTTTGTTTCCTGAGATTAAGAATCCCTCATATCTGTGAGTTCATATGATACATGTCTTTCTCTGATTGACTTATTTCGCTCAGCATAATACCCTCCAGTTCCAACCACGTTGTTGCAAATGACAAGATCTCATTCCTTTTGATGGCTGCTTAATATTCCATTGTATATCTATACCACATCTTCTTTATCCATTCATCTGTCGATGGACATCTTGGCTCTTTCCACAGTTTGGCTATTGTGGACCTTGCTGCTATAAACATCGGGGTGCATGTACCCCTTCGGATCCCTACATTTGTATCTTTGGGGTAAATACCCAGTAGTGCAATTCCTGGGTCATAGGGTAGCTCTATTTTAAACTTTTTGAGGAAACTCCATACTGTTTTCCAGAGTGGCTGCACCAGCTTACATTCCCACCAACAGTGTAGGAGGGTTCCCCTTTCTCCACATCCTCGCCAACATCTGTCATTTCCTGACTTGTTAATTTTAGCCATTCTGACTGGTGTGAGGTGGTATCTCATTGAGGTTTTGATTTGGATTTCCCTGATGCTGAGCAATGTTGAGCACTTTTTCATGTGTCTGTTGGCCGTTTGGATGTCTTCTTTGGAAAAATGTCTGTTAATGTCTTCTGCCCATTTCTTAATTGGATCATTTGTTCTTTGGGTGTTGAGTTTCATAAGTTCTTTATAGATTTTGGATACTAGCCCTTTATCTGATCTGTCATTTGCAAATATCTTCTCCCATTCTGTCAGTTGTCTTTTGGTTTAGTTGACTGTTTCTTTTGCGGTGCAAAAGCTTCTTATCTTGATGAAGTCCCAATAGTTCATAAGCCGTGCTTCCCTTGCCTTTGGCGATGTTTCGAAGAGGTCGAGGAGGTTGCTGCCTGTGTTCTCCTTTAGGATTTTGATGGACTCCTGTCTCACATTGAGGTCTTTCAACCATTTGGAGTCTATTTTTGTGTGTGGTGTAAGGAAATGGTCCAGCTTCATTCTTCTGCATGTGGCTGTCCAATTTTCCCAACACCATTTGTTGAAGAGACTGTCTTTTTTCCATTGGACATTCTTTCCTGCTTTGTCAAAGATAAGTTGACCATAGAATTGAGGGTCCATTTCTGGGTTCTCTATTCTGTTCCATTGATCTATGTGTCTGTTTTTGTGCCAGTACCATACTGTCTTGATGATGACAGCTTTGTAATAGAGCTGGAAGTCCGGAATTGTGATGCCGCCAGCTTTGCTTTTCTTTTTCAAGATTCCTTTGGGTATTTGGGGTCTTTTCTGGTTCCATACAAATTTTAGGATTATTTCTTCCATTTCTTGAAAAAAGTTGATGGTGTTTTGATGGGGATTGCATTGAATGTGTAGATTGCTCTAGGTAGCATGGACATCTTCACAATATTTGTTCTTCCAATCCATGAGCATGGAACGTTTTTCCATTTCTTTGTGTCTTCTTCAATTTCTTTCATGAGTATTTTATAGTTTTCTGAGTACAGATCCTTTGCCTCTTTGGTTAGATTTATTCCTAGGTATCTTATGGTTTTAGGTGCAATTGTACATGGGATCGACTCCTTAATTTCTTTTTCTTCTGTTTTGTTGTTGGTGTATAGGAATGCCACTAATTTCTGGGCATTGATTTTATATCCTGCCACTCTACTGAATTCATGTATGAGTTCTAGCAGTTTGGGGGTGGAGTCTTTTGGGTTTTCCACTTAAAGTATCATATCATTCTGCAAAGAGTGAGAGTTTGACTTCTTTGCCGATTTGGATGCCTTTGATTTCTTTTTGTTGTCTGATTGCTGTGGCTAGGACTTCCAATACTATGTTGAATAGCAGTGGTGATAGTGGACATCCCTGAAGCTCTCAGTATTTCCCCATTGAGAATGATATTCCCTGTGGGTTTTTCATAGATGGGTTTTATGATCTTGAGGTATGTACCCTCTATCCCTATACTCTGAAGAGTTTAGATCAAGGACGATGCTGTACTTTGTCAAATGCTTTTTCTGCATCTATTGAGAGGATCACATGATTCTTGTTCTTTCTTTTGTTAATGTATTGTATCACGTGGATTGATTTGTGGATGTTGAACCAACCTTGCAGCCCAGGGATAAATCCCACTTGGTCGTGGTGAATAATCCTTTTAATGTACTGTTGGATCCTATTGGCTAGTGTTTTGGTGAGCATTTTTGCATCCATGTTCATCAGGGATATTGGTCTGTAATTCTCCTTTTTGATGGGGTCTTTGTTTGGTTTTGGGATCAAGGTAATGCTGGCCTCATAAAACGAGTTGGGAATTTTTCCTTCCATTTCTATTTTTTGGAACAGTTTCAGAAGAATGGGTATTAATTCTTCTTTAAATATTTGGTAGATTTCCCCTGGGAAGCCATCTGGCCCTGGGCTTTTGTTCGTTGGGAGATTTTTGATGACTGCTTCAATTTCCTTAGTGGTTATACGTCTGTTCAGGTTTTCTATTTCTTCCAGGTTCAGTTTTGGTAGTTGATACATCTCTAGGAATGCATGCATTTCTTCCAGGTTATCTAATTTGCTGGCATAGAGTTGCTCATAATATGTTCTTATAATTGTTTGTATTTCTTTGGTGTTGGTTGTGATCTCTCCTCTTTCATTCATGATTTTGTTGATGTGGGTCATTTCTCTTTTCTTTTTGATAAGTCTGGCCAGGGGTTTATCAATCTTGTTAATTCTTTCAAAGAACCACCTCCTAGTTTTGTTGATCTGTTCTACTGTTCTTTTGGTTTTTATTTCATTGATTTCTGCTCTGATCTTTATTATTTCTCTTCTCCTGCGGGGTTTAGGCTTTATTTGCTATTGTTTCTCCAGCTCCTTTAGGTGTAGGGTTAGGTTGTGTATTTGAGACCTTTCTTGTTTTTGAGAAAGGCTTGTATTGCTATATATTTTCCTCCTAGGAGTGCCTTTGCTGCATCCCAAAGATTTTGAACAGTTGTATTTTTATTTTCATTGGTTTCCATGAAGTTTTTAAATTCTTCTTTAATTTCCTGGTTGACCCGTTCATTCCTTAGTAGGATGCTCTTTAGCCTCCATGTATTTGAGTTCTTTCTGACTTTCCTCTTGTGATTGAGTTCTAGTTTCAAAGCTTTGTGGTCTGAAAATATGCAGGGAATGATCCCAATCTTTTGGTACCAGTTGAGACCTGATTTGTGACCTAGGACATGATCTATTCTGGAGAATGTTCCATGGGCACTGGGGAAGACTGTGCATTCTGTTGCTTTGGGATGGAATGTTCTGAATATGTGAAGTCCATTTGGTCCAGTGTGTCATTTAAAGTCTTTATTTCCTTGTTGATCTTTTGCTTAGATGATCTGTCCATTTCAGTGAGGGGGGTGTTAAAGTCCCCCAGTATTATTGTATTGTTGTTGATGTGTTTCTTTGCTTTTGTTATTAATTGGCTTATATAATTGGCTGCTCCCATGTTAGGGGCATAGATATTTACAATTGTTAGATCTTCTTGTTGGATAGACCCTTTAAGTAGGATATAGTGTCCTTCCTCATCTCTTATTACAGTCTTTGGTTTAAAATCTAATTTGTCTGATATAAGGATTGCCACCCCAGCTTTCTTTTGGTGTCCATTAGCATGGTAAATTGTTTTCCACTCCTCACTTTCAATCTGGGGGTGTCTTTGGGTCTAAAATAAGTCTCTTGCAGACAGTCTATGGATGGGTTTTTTTTTGTTTTTTTGTTTTTAAAGATTTTATTTATTTGAGAGAGACAGAGAATGAGAGACAGAGAGCATGAGAGGGAGGAGGGTCAGAGGGAGAAGCAGACTCCCTGCCAAGCAGGGAGCCCGATGCGGGACTCAATCCCGGGACTCCAGGATCATGACCTGAGCCGAAGGCAGTCGTTTAACCAACTGAGCCACCCAGGCGCCTGATGGGTTTTTGTTTTTTAATCCAATCTGATAGCTTGTGTCTTTTGATTGGGGCATTTAGCCTATTTACATTCAGGGTATCTATTGAAAGATATGAATTTAGTGCCATTGTATTACCTGTAAGGTGACTGTTACTGTATATTGTCTGTGTTCCTTTCTAGTCTATGTTGCTCTTAGGCTCTCTCTTTGCTTAGAGGACCCCTTTCAATATTTCTTGTAGGGTTGTTTTCATGTTTGCAAATTCCTTTAGTTTTTGTTTGTCCTGGAAGCTTTTATCTCTCCTCCTATTTTCAATGACAGCCTAGCTGGATAGAGTATTCTTGGCTGCATATTTTTCTCATTTAGTGCTCTGAATATATCCTGCCAGTCCTTTCTGTCCTGCCAGGTCTCTGTGGATAGGTCTGTTGCCATTCTAATGTTTCTACCATTGTAGATTACAGACCTCTTCTTCTGAGCTGCTTTCAGGATTTTCTCTTTGTCTCTGAGACTTGTAAGTTTTCCTATGAGATGTCAGGGTGTTGACCTATTTTTATTGATTTTGAGAGGAGATCTCTCTGCCTCCTGGATTTTGATGTCTGTTTCCTTCCCCAAATTAGGGAAGTTCTCTGCTATAATTTGCTCCAATATACCTTCTGCCCCCCTCTCTCTTTCTTCTTCTGGGATCCCAATTATTCTAATGTTTTGTCTTATGGTATCGCTTATCTCTCGAATTCTGCCCTCGTGATCCAGTAGTTGTTTATCTTTCTTTTCCTCAGCTTCTTTATTTTCCATCATTTGCTCTTCTATATCACTGATTCTCTCTTCTGCCTCATTTATCCTGGCAGTTAGTGCCCCCATTTTTGATTGCATCTCATTAATAGCCTTTTTGATTTCGACTTGGTTAGATTTTAGTTTTTATTTCTCCAGAAAGTGTTCCTCTAATAACTTCCATGCTTTTTTCAAGCCCAGCTAGTATCTTTAAAATCATCATTCTGAACTCTAGACCCAACACTTTAGTAATGTCCATATTGAGTAGGTCCCTGGCAGTTAGTACTGCCTCTTGTTCTTTTTTGTTATGGTGAAATTTTCCGTCCTGTCATTTTGTCCAGAGGAGAATAGATGAATGAGAGAACAAAATGCTAACAGGGTAACAACGTCCCCAGAAAATATACTCTAAACAAATCAGAAAATACTTGAAACTGGGGGAAAAGAAAGGGAAAGAAAGAAAGAAAGAAAAAAAGAAACGAAAAGATAAAAACAAAGAAAAACAGAACAAAACAAAAAAAAACAGAATATGATCAAATATGATCAGGCTGGTGAATAGATCATTGCCACACACTAGATTTTTGGTGTATTTTGGTCTGTTAGAAGAAAGTGCCTCCCAAAATTTTAAAGAAAGATAAACTTATATATGTACAGAAATAAGGGTTGATACGATGAAGGGATGGAATATGATTGTAAAGATGAAAATTATAAAAATTTTTATGAAAGGAATTGATAAGTTGTTTGAAAAAAGAAAAGAGGATTTAAAAAAGAGAAAAAAAGGGAGAGAATATGATCAGGCAGTAGACTAGAACAAAGCCATACACTGGTGATTTAGGTATATTTTCATCTGTTAGAAGAATTTGTATCTCAAAATTTTAAAGAGTGAACAACTTATATATATATGCTAAAAATAAGGGTAACTACTATGAAGGGATAGACTATGACTCTAAAAATGAAAAATAAAAAAGAGTTTTTAAAAAGAGGATTGATAAGATGTTGGTTGAAAAAGGGGAAAAAGAAAAACTCAAAAAAAAAAGACAGTTAAAAAAAATTAACTTTGAAAGACTAAAGAATCATGGGGAAAAAAGCCATGAATTCTATGTGCAGTATTCTCCTAGTGCTGGAGTTCTGCCATTCTCATTGATCGGTAAACTTGGCCTTGGCTGGCTGTTCTTGCTGATCTTCTGGGGGAGGGGCCTGTTGCCATGGTTCCCAAATGTCTTTGCTGGAGGCGGAATTGCCCTGCACTTGCCCGGTCCTGGCTTAGTAATCTGCTCAGGTTTGCTCTCTGGAGCTTTTGTTCCCTGCAAGCTTTCCATACAGCTTTGGAGGACAAGAGTGGAAATGGTCGCCTCCCAATCTTCCACCCGGAGGAGCTGAGAACTTAGGGCCCTGCTCCTCAGTGCGCCCCCAGAGAAAAGTGGTCAGTCACTCCCGTCTCCCCGTCTCTGGCTGCACTCCCAGCTCACCTGGCCTGTGACCCAGCGTTTCTATCTCTGGCACCCAACTTGGTGTGGAGTCTCCAAACCCAGTAGATCTCTGCAGTGCATTCCCGCGCTGCTCCTCCTGGGAGAGGAATGGGAGTCTTCCCGGATCTGCCGCTTGTTGGGTCCCTGCTGGAGGAACAGTGCCCTGACTGTGCCGCGGATCACAGTTTATGGCAACCCCGAGCTGAGAGCCCACGCCTCGGCTCCATCTCTGTAGCCGGCTTCCCTGCTCCGATACCTGGGAGCTCTGCCGCACTCAGGCACCCCTGGTCTTTCTGTGACCCTGAGGGTCCTGAGACCACACTGTCCTACGGGGGTTCCACCCCCTGCTTAGCCACTGGAGCGACATCCCTCAGCGGAGCCGACTTCTGAAAGTTCCGATTTTGTGCTCCGCGGCTCTATCACTTGCCAAAAGCAGTGGACTGAGGCCCCCTTCCCCGCCATCTATCCTCCCGAATATCGCCTCGGATTCACTTCTCTGCATGTCCTACATTCCAAAAAGTGGTCGCTTTTCTGTTCAGAGAGTTGTTGCTATTCTTTTCTTTGATCTCCTGTTGAGTTCGTAGGTTTTCAGAATGTTTTGATCCCTATCCAGCTGAATTCCTGGGACCAGATGAAATCCAGGTCTCCTACTCCTCCGCCGTCTTGCTGCTCCCTGATCTTATGCATTCTTATCATGCACACAAAAAAGAAAATGGTCACTATGATGTTAATTGGCCTAATTATGACAATTATTTTCCTATATATATATATATATATATATATATATATCAAAACATCAAGTCTTTAAATATATATAATTTTCATTAATTACACCTCAATACAGTGGAAAAATGATTTTAAAAGTTCAGAATAAACAATTTATGAAAGTTTTATGTGCTTTTAAGTGCTTTTTTCTTTTTTCTAGTCAGAATCAGCTGTTCCAGATTTAATTCCTCTTTATCTAGAAATGTATATTGTGGTGGATAAAGCTTTGGTATGTATTTTTCTTTTTCTTTGCTTTTAATATTTGGTGTGAATGTATAATTATCCCTAGCTAGAAAGGAACTTAAAAATTCCAGTCTTTTTACTACATGTTGTAGAGAGAACACTGGAAAATTTGCAAACTGAAAAACCAAATACTCAAAATTACATATTTCTATTAGAAATGTTTACATAAAAATCCTGGATAATAAAACTATTTTTAAGCTGGTACTTCACATCTTTAGGAACTCTTTCCATCTACAGTATTTTTTTAATGGTGATATTTTAAGTGAAAATCTTTAAGCTTTATTTTTTGTTTTTAGAGCACTTGAAGAGCAATATGTAGCCTAGGGAATGTTTGTCCTATAAAGTTTTTATTGGCACATAAGTGATGACAGTATAACTATGAGAACTGCTTACATTAATGTATCAAGATTTTTTTTTTTGAGTGGTTTTTAAAGGTTCACCTGTTCTAGTGTATTGTTTACCTGGTATAAACATATTTCTAAATCCCTGAGTCCCAAAAACTATTTGAGGACCTTTAAACTTCAGGACCTTGGGATGAGAACTTAGTTTGCACCCAATCAGGTGTGGCTTTATTTCCTCCATATTTCAGAGATTTCAGAAAACAGGGATAAAAATATACTTTCCAGGTTTTGTTCTGATATGAGCATTGTCACACCTCTGGAATACTACAGAGAATATGAATCAAACACATTATCAATTCTATTTGTAGAATTGTAGAGCTTGTCAGGAAGCCAGAGTTGAGATTCAGAGACAGATAGGATTTAGAGAAGAATAAGAAAATACTCGATTCATTAGAATATAGGGGAAAAGGACAAAGGAACATTTAAGAGAAATTTAAGATATTTATAATAATGATGACTAAATTTCCAGGGAATATTCTGGATTATAAAAATCATTTTTTTTTTCAGAATTCTGTTACAAACTTTAAGAGTTGTTTTAAAAGCTTCTTGCCCAAATTGTCAGGTTTGCCAGGCGTACGATACTGATTAAACTTCCCTTTTCTATGTTTTTATACATATTTACATATTCTTTAATAAAACAAACATTGAGCCTGCTGTGGCATCTATGTGACTAGATGCTGGGCATATAAAGAAGAACAATAGTGATATTGTCTTCAATGACTTCCCAAATTTTAAATCCACAATTGCAGTCTAGTGAATTCAATGCTATGCTTGAAGGAAGCATATGGGAGTATAAAAACATGGTCCAATGATGGAGAAAGACATGGAAACACAGCTATAACCAGGGGTAGTATAAAAGCATGCAAGTAGGTATTTTAAAATGTGTTTTATTATTATTCATGTATGATGGGGCCAACAGATCAGGAGACAAAATTGCTGTTGGAGAGATAGTTTGTTATTCACAGTTCCCAAAAGGAGAGAGTATGCCACATCCTGCAGAAGCCACGTGGGGAAGTAACAAAATAGGTAAGGAGACAGAGGGAGCAAGGGGAAAATATGGGCAGGAGACCTGATTATGGTTTCTGTGGGAAAGAACCCTTGAGGCAAAGTAAACAGGTTTACGGTTGTCTAGCTTGAATAATTTCAGTGGGTTCTGGGATGTGGAGGTTGTCTCTAGTTGGCTCTTTGGGTGATTAGGGCAGGGGAATAATGGCATGGAGTGTGAGATTCTGATAAAGGAGGTGGTTGGGGGATGGTTTGTGGATTAGTTAGTTTGGATAATGAGGTGAGGGTGGGGCCAGGGAAGACTTGGTGCAAAACTTTTCCTTGCAAAGGCGCATAAATATGAGAGAAGTTTCTTAAAAAAAAAAAACAAACAAGTTTAGTATGATTAATACATAGGGTTGAAGAAGGAAAATAGAAAGAGATAAATTGAAGAACTGATACAATATTTGGATTTTATCCTATTTATCCTATTTTATCCTATATCCATTAAAAAGATTTTAAACAGGGGAGTGACAGGTTCATATTTTCATTTTAGAATCATCATTTTTGTAATAGTGTAGGGACTGGATTGCTGATGGGATAGTTGGAGACATTTAAGAGACCATTCCAGTAATCAAGTCAAACGTTTACTAGTTAGTAGTATTAGTAATAGAAAAAAAAAATTTTAAAGTTACTGCTAAGGTTGAATTAGAAGGACTTAAATTGATTTGATTTATCCTTTCACTTAATAAATTTATTGAGCATCCTGTAGATGCCAATTACTATTCTACTTTTGAGGATACTGCTGTGAACACAACAGAAAAAGTTCTGCTCTTATGGAACACGCAGTATCATAAATGTGGGAGGTCATAGATGATAATACCTTTAATTAAAGTAGTGGGAAGGTAGGTAGGAGAATGATGAGCTTCGTTTTACGTATGTTTCATTTGAGGGTCCTGTGGAACATGCAAGTGGTGCTATACTTAAGAGATTTGATTTATAGATATGGAATTTGACATTGGGACATTCCACAAAGCTTGTTTAGATTTCAGTATTTGTATATACACTAATTTGTGTGTGTGTAGGTTTGTGCACTAGGATCACATATGTAGCCTTGTGTAATCATTGTCACAATCAAGACACTCAAAAGAACCATCACTACAAGACTCTCTTACATTATTTCTTCATAGTCACATCCATTTCTCCCTACTTCCCAGGCTTCTTAACCTCTGGTAGTCACTAATCTGTTCTCCAGGTTTCAGGAATATTGCATAAATGTTATTTTGTAGTATATATCCTTTGGAGATTTTTTTTTAAAGATTTTATTTATTTGACAGAGAGACACAGCGAGAGAGGGAACACAAGCAGGGGGAGTGGGAGAGGGAGAAGCAGGCTTCCCGCTGAGCAGGGAGCCCGATGTGGGGCTCAATCCCAGGACCCTGGGATCATGACCTGAGCCGAAGGCAGACGCTTAACGACTGAGTCACCCAGGCGCCCCTCCTTTGGAGATTTTTTTAACACAGCATAATTTTCTTAAGGTTTATCCAAACTGTTTCATATATCAACAGTTTAGTCAGTTCCTTTTTACTAATGATCAGTATTCCATGATATGATTGTACTACAGTTTGTTTAACCAGTTAACCACTGAAGGACATATGAATTGTTTCCAGCTTTGGGCTAATAGGAATAAAACTGTTATGAACATTTATGAACATGTTTTTTGTGAGCATCGGTTTTGATTTCTTTAGGATAAATGCCCAGGAGTATGGGGCGCCTGGGTGGCTCAGTTGGTTAGGCATCTGACTTGTGATTTTGGCTCAGGTCACCATCTCATGGGTTGTGGGATTGAGCCCCATATTGGAGATTCTCCCTCTGCCGCTCCCCCCACTTGTTCTCATTCTCTCTCTCTTGAATAAAACTTAAAAAATAGAAATAAATGCCAGGAGTGCAATTGTTGGGTCATATGGTAAGTATATTATTTGTTTTAAAAAAGCTGCTAAACTTTCCAGAGTGGCTGTACGATTTTACATTCCCATCAGCATATATGAGTGATCCAGTTTATATTCATTTTTTTAATTTGTTACTATCTTATTTTGAACTGTTTTAACCCCAAAGCAGCATCAAATTTCTGAGAGTAGATGGAGAGTATATTTCAAACATATTACATAACAGATTGTATTTAATTTGAAATTAATTTTGTTTTTCAGTATGATTACTTGGGCTCTGATAGCACGATAGTAACAAATAAAGTCATCGAAACTATTGGCCTTGTAAATTCGGTAAGTATTTTTCTTTTCATACTAGTTAGAAAAATTTATACTAGTTTTGAAATTATAATTTCCATTAACTTCACTTGGCATTTCTGAATAATTAAGCTATCTACACAAAACTGAGTATGGATTTGTCAAAGCATTGAATTAATTTCTTGGTTATTATAAAATAACATAAACATTAATTTTTCATGTATTTATCTCTTGTTTTTAGATGTTTGCCCAATTTAAAGTTACTGTTGTGCTGTCATCGTTGGAGATGTGGTCAGATAAAAATAAGATTTCTACAGTTGGTGAGGCAGATGAAGTATTGCGTAGATTTTTAGAATGGAAAAAGTTCTATCTTACTCTGAGGCCTCATGATATTGCATATTTATTCATGTAAGAATAATGTTTCAATATTCTTAGAAAGAAAACAAAGATCTGTGATAATGATGTAGCTTAATTTAGGGAATTTTTATTCATTGGTGACTATTAATACATTATGTGCTTCATTCAGGCCTCATATTATCTTTCTGTTTGTCACTAAAACTTGCTAAAATTTATTTCTGTGCTTGTTAGCTTTTTACTAATGAGGAGACTGAGATTTCTAGAGGTTAAATAATTTCAGGATTCTTGGATCTAGTGGTGTCCTTCCAGTTTGAACCCACAGGTTTTAACCCCAGAGCCCATAATCTTAACCACTACCTAAAAAAATGGGATTTATGAAGTTTATATTTTTGTTATGAAGTTGGATCAAAGACTTGGGAAAGTAGGTTAAAAACAGTTTACCCTAATGAATTTTCTGCATTATTTTTAAATATTAGTTTTTTTTGTTTTGTTCTAGTTTTTATTATGGAAAATTTCAAGCATAACAGCAGATGAGAAAGTAAAATAATGAATCATCATGTACCTTACATATCCATAAAACAATTATCAGCTTATGGCTAATTTTTTTCTTTTTCTCACCCCCTCAAATTCAGTTCTTTTGAAGAAAATCCTATGTGTCATATTATTTACGTATCTCTGAAAGATAAGGATTCTTTAAAAAGTATTCACAATACCAAAAAAAAAAAAAAAGTATTCACAATACCATTATCACACCAAAAGATGGCAATTCCTTAAAGTCATCATGGTTTAGTCAGGGTTCAAATTTTGCATATTGTCTAAAATCTTTTATCTTACATTTTATAGTTGGTTGGTTCAAATCTGTATCCATGCAAGGTCCACACATTGCATTCATTTGATATGTCTCTTAGTCTCTTTAAATCTGTGGATTTCCTCTCTGTCATATTTTCTTTCCAGTTTATTTGTTGAAGAAATCAATATAAGTTTTCTAATGATCAATTATAACTATATATTTTTAATTGAACTCATATAAAACTTAGTAGCAATTATAATTAGCAATATCTTTCAAAAAATCTGTATATACATATTTTTAAGTTGGCATGTCAATATTTCCTTTGCAAATGTGGGATTAAAATTTTTCCCGCATCTCTGCCAACAATAAATGTTATTGCTCTTTTCATTTTTTGTCAGCCTGATTAATTAATGTTAGTGCTATTTATTTATTCTTAAGTTTTAATTTTAATTTCAGTTAGTTAACAGTGTTATATTAATTTCAGGTGTGCCATATAGTGATTCAGCACTTCCATACAACACCAGGTGCTCATCACAAGTGCATTCCTCAATCCTCATCATCTGTTTAACCCATCCCTTTACCCACCTCCCCTCTGATAACCATCAGTTTGTTCTCTATAGTTAAGAGTCTGTTTCTTAGTTTGCCTCTCCCTCTTTTCTTTCCTATGCTCATTTGTTTTGTTTTCTAAATTCCACATATGAGTGAAATCATATGGTATTTGTCTTTCTCTGACTTATTTCTCTTAGCAGAATATTCTCGAGCTCCATCCATGTCATTGCAAATGGCAAGATTTCATTCTTTTTTATGGCTGAGTATATATATACACCACTTCCTCTTTATCTCTTCATCAGTTGATGGGCAGTTGGGCTTTTTCCATAATTTGGCTATTGTACATAATGCTGTAAATATTGGGGTGTATGTATCCCTTTGAATTAGTATTTTTGTATTCCTTGGGTAAATACCTAGTGCAATTGCTGGATCATAGGGTAGTCCTATTTTTAACTTTTTTGAGGAACCTCCATACTGTTTTCCAGAGTTGCTGCACCACTTTGCATTCCCACCAACAGTGCAAAAGAGTTCCCCTTTCTCCACATCCTCGCCAACACCTGTTGTTTTTGTGTTGTTGATATTAGTCATTCTGACAGGTGTGAGGTGATATCTTATTGTAGTTTTGATCCTAATTCCCTGATGATGAGCAATGTTGAGTAACTTTTCTTTTCTTTCTTTTTTTTAAAGTTTTGAGTAACTTTTCATGTGTCTGTGGCCATCTGTATATCTTGTTTGGAAAAATGTCTATTCATGTCTTCTGCTCACCACGATTCATTGTTTGCAAATAACACCCAGTGCTCCATTCAGTACGTGCCCTCTTTAATACCCATCACCAGTGTAACCCATCCCCCCACTCCCCTCCCCTCTAGAACCCTCAGTTTGTTTCTCAGAGTCCATAGTCTCTCATGGTTCGTCTCCCCCTCCGATTTCCCCCACTTCATTTTTCCCTTCCTACTAACTTCTTTTTTTTTTTTTTTAACATATAATGTATTATTTGTTTCAGGGGTACATGTCTGTGATTCAACAGTCTTGCACAATTCTCAGCGCTCACCATAGCACATACCCTCCCCACTATCACCCAGCCACCCCATCCCTCTCACCCCCACCACTCCAGCAACCCTCAGTTTGTTTCCTGAGATTAAGAATTCCTCATGTCAGTGAGGTCATATGATACATGTCTTTCTCTGATTACTTTGCTCAGCATAATACCCTCCAGTTCCATCCATGGCGCTGCAAATGGCAAGACTTCATTTCTGTTGATGGCTGCATAATATTCCATTGTAGATATACCACATCATTTTTTATTTTATTTTATTATGTTGGCTAATCACCATACATTAAAACCTTAGTTTTTGATGTAGTGTTCCGTGATTCATTGTTTGGAAATAACACCCAGTGCTCCATTCAGTACGTGCCCTCTTTAATACCCATCACCAGGCTAACCCATCCCCCAAGCACCTCTCCCCTAGAACCCTCAGTTTGTTTCTCAGAGTCCATAGTCTCTCATGGTTCGTCTCTCCCTCTGATTCCCCCCCTTCATTTTTCCCTTCTTACTATCTTCTTTTTTTTTTTTTTGACATATAATGTATTATTTCTTTCAGAGGTACATGTCTGTAATTCAACAGTCTTGCACAATTCTCAGCGCTCACCATAGCACATACCCTCCCCACTATCACCCAGCCACCCCATCCCTCTCACCCCCACCACTCCAGCAACCCTCAGTTTGTTTCCTGAGATTAAGAATTCCTCCTTTCAGTGAGATAATATGATATATGTCTTTCTCTGATTGACTTATTTCACTCAGCATAATACCCTCTGTTTCCATCCACATCATTGCAAATGGCAAGATTTCATTCCTTTTAATGGCTGCATAATATTCCATTGTATATCTGTACCACATCTTCTTTATCCATTCATCTGTCGATGGACATCTTGGCTCTTTCCATAGTTTGGCTATTGTGGACATTGCTGCTATAAACATCAGGGTGCACGTACCCCTTCGGATCCCTACATTTGTATCTTTGGGGTAAATACCCAGTAGTGCAATTCCTGGGTCATAGGGTAGCTCTATTTTCAACTTTTTGAGGAACCTCCATACTGTTTTCCAGAGGGTTGCACCAGCTTGCATTCCCACCAACAATGTAGGGGGGTTCCCCTTTCTCCACATCCCCGCCAAACCTGTCATTTCCTGACTTGTTATTTCAGCGATTCTTTTTTTTTTTAATTTTTTTTATTCTTATGTTAATCCCCATACATTACATCATTAGTTTTAGATGTAGTGTTCCATGATTCATTGTTTGTGCATAACACCCAGTGCTCCATGCAGAATGTGCCCTCCTCAATACCCACCACCAGGCTAACCCATCCTCCCACCCCCTCCCCTCTAGAACCCTCAGTTTGTTTTTCAGAGTCCATCGTCTCTCATGGTTCATCTACCCCTCCGATTTCCCCTGCTTCATTCTTCCCCTCCCGCTACCTTCTTCTTCTTTTTTTTTTCCTTAACATATATTGCATTATTTGTTTCAGAGGTACAGATCTGAGATTCAACAGTCTTGCACAATTCACAGCGCTCACCATAGCACATACCCTCCCCAGTGTCTATCACCCAGTCACCCCATCCCTCCCACCCCACCCCCCACTCCAGCAACCCTCAGTTTGTTTCCTGTGATTAAGAATTCCTCATATCAGTGGGATCATATGATACATGTCTTTCTCTGTTTGACTTATTTTGCTCAACATAATACCCTCCAGTTCCATCCACGTTGCAAATGGCAAAATCCTATTCCTTTTGTTGGCTGCAAAGTATTCATTGTATATATATACCACATCTTCTTTATCCATTCATCTGTCGATGGACATCTTGGCTCTTTCCACAGTTTGGCTATTGTGGACATTGCTGCTATAAACATCGGGGTGCACATACCCTTTTGGATCCCTACTTTTATATCTTTGGGGTAAATACCCAGTAGTGCAATTGCTGGGTCATAGGGTAGCTCTATTTTCAACTTTTTGAGGAACCTCCATACTGTTTGCTAGAGTGGCTGCACCAACTTGCATTCCCACCAACAGTGTAGGAGGGTTCCCCTTTCTCCGCATCCCCGCCAACATCTGTCCTTTCCTGACTTGTTAATTTTAGCCATTCTGACTGGTGTGAGGTGGTATCTCATTGAGGTTTTGATTTGGATTTCCCTGATGCCGAGCGATATTGAGCACTTTTTCATGTGTCTATTGGCCATTTGGATGTCTTCTTTGGAAAAATGTATGTTAATGTCTTCTGCCCATTTCTTGATTGGATCATTTGTTCTTTGGGTGTTGAGTTTGATGAGTTCTTTATAGATTTTGGATACTAGCCCTTTATCTGATATGTCATTCACAAATATCTTCTCCCATTCTGTCG
Source organism: Neomonachus schauinslandi (assembly GCF_002201575.2). Taxonomy (NCBI): domain Eukaryota; kingdom Metazoa; phylum Chordata; class Mammalia; order Carnivora; family Phocidae; genus Neomonachus; species Neomonachus schauinslandi. The sequence goes on from NC_058404.1 coordinate 35,924,253, forward strand.
GTTGTCTTTTGGTTTTGTTGACTGTTTCCTTTGCTTTGCAAAAACTTTTTTATCTTGATGAAGTCCCAATAGTTCATTTTGCCCTTGCTTCCCTTGCCTTTGGCGATGTTTCTAGGAAGAAGTTGCTTTGGCTGAGGTCAAAGAGGTTGCTGCCTGTGTTCTCCTTTAGGATTTTGATGGACTCCTGTCTCACATTGAGGTCTTTCAACCATTTGGAGTCTATTTTTGTGTGTGGTGTAAGGAAATGGTCCAGTTTCATTCTTCTGCATGTGGCTATCCAATTTTCCCAACACCATTTGTTGAAGAGGCTGTCTTTTTTCCATTGGACATTCTTTCCTGCTTTGTCAAAGATGAGTTGACCGTAGAGTTGAGGGTCCATTTCTGGGCTCTCTATTCTGTTCCATTGATCTATGTGTCTGTTCTTGTGCCAGTACCATGCTGTCTTGATGATGACAGCTTTGTAATAGAGCTGGAAGTCCGGAATTGTGATGCCGCCAGCTTTGCTTTTCTTTTTCAACATTCCTCTGGCTATTCGGGGTCTTTTCTGGTTCCATACAAATTTTAGGATTATTTGTTCCATTGCTTTGAAAAAAGTGGATGGTATTTTGATGGGGATTGCATTGAATGTGTAGATTGCTCTAGGTAGCATTGACAACTTCACAATATTTGTTCTTCCAACCCATGAGCATGGAATGTTTTTCCATTTCTTTGTGTCTTCCTCAATTTCTTTCATGAGTATTTTATAGTTTTCTGAGTACAGATCCTTTGTCTCTTTGGTGAGATTTATGCCTAGGTATCTTGTGGTTTTGGGTGCAATTGTAAATGGGATCGACTCCTTAATTTCTCTTTCTTCTGTCTTGTTGTTGGTGTATAGGAATGCCACTAATTTCTGGGCATTGATTTTATATCCTGCCACTTTACTGAATTCCTGTATGAGTTCTAGCAGTTTGGGGGTGGAGTCTTTAGGGTTTTCCACATTAAGTATCATATCATCTGCAAAGAGTGAGCGTTTGACTTCTTCTTTGCCGATTTGGATGCCTTTTATTTCTTGTTGTTGTCTGACTGCTGTGGCTAGGACTTCCAATACTATGTTGAATAGCAGTGGTTATAGTGGACATCCCTGCCGCGTTCCTGACCTTAGGGGCAAAGCTCTCAGTTTTTCCCCATTGAGAATGATATTCGCTGTAGGTTTTTCATAGATGGCTTTTATGATATTGAAGTATGTACCCTCTATGCCTATACTCTGAAGAGTTTTGATCAAGAAAGGATGCTGTACTTTGTCAAAATCTTTTTCTGCATCTATTGAGAGGATCGTATGTTTCTTGTTCTTTCTTTTGTTAATGTATTGTATCACATTGATTGATTTGCAGATGTTGAACCAACCTTGCAGCCCAGGGATAAATCCCACTTGGTCGTGGTGAATAATCCTTTTAATGTACTGTTGGATCCTATTGGCTAGTATTTTGGTGAGAATTTTTGCATCCATGGTCATCAAGGATATTGGTCTGTAATTCTCCTTTTTGATGGGTCTTTGTCTGGTTTTGGGATCAAGGTAATGGTGGCCTCATAAAACGAGTTGGGAATTTTTCCTTCCATTTCTATTTTTTGGAACAGTTTCAGAAGAATAGGTATTAATTCCTCTTTAAAAGTTTGGTAGAATTCCCCTGGGAAGCCATCTGGCCCTAGGCTCTTGTTTTTTGGGAGATTTTTGATTACTGCTTCAGTTGCCTTAGTGGTTATAGGTCTGGTCAGTTTTTCTCTTTCTTTCTGGTTCAGTTTTGGTAGCTGATACATCTCTAGGAATGCATCCATTTCTTCCAGATTATCTAATTTGCTGGCATAGAGTTGCTCATCATATGTTCTTATAATTGTTTGTATTTCTTTGGTGTTGGTTGTGATCTCTCCTCTTTCATTCATGATTTTATTATTTGGGTCCTTTCTCTTTTCTTTTTGATAAGTCTGGCCAGGGGTTTATCAATCTTGTTAATTCTTTCAAAGAACCAGCTCCTGGTTTCGTTCATCTGTTCTACTGTTCTTTTGGTTTCTATTTCATTGATTTCTGCTCTGATCTTTATTATTTCATTTCTCCTGCTGGGTTTAGGCTTTATTTGCTGTTCTTTCTCCAGCTCCTTTAGCTGTAGGGTTAGGTTGTGTATTTCAGACTTTTCTTGTTTCTTGAGAAATGCTTGTATTGCTATATACTTTCCTCTTAGGACTGCCTTTGCTGCATCCCAAAGATTTTGAACAGTTGTGTTTTCATTTTCATTGGTTTCCATGAAGTTTTTAAATTCTTCTTTAATTTCCTGGTTGACCCATTCATTCTTTAGTACGATGCTCTTCAGCCTCCATATATTTGAGTTCTTTCCGACTTTCCTCTTGTGATTGAGTTCTAGTTTCAAAGCATTGTGGTTCGAAAATACGCTGGGAATGATCCCAATCTTTTGGTACTGGTTGAGACCTGAATTGTGACCTAGGATGTGATTGATTCTGGAGAATGTTCCATGGGCACTAGAGAAGAATGTTTATTGTGTTGCTTTGGGATGGAATGTTCTGAATATGTCTTTGAAGTCCATTTGGTCCAGTGTGTCATTTAAAGTCTTTATTTTCTTGTCGATCTTTTGCTTAGATGATCTGTCCATTTCAGTGAGGGGGGTGTTAAAGTCCCCCAGTATTATTGTATTGTTGTCGATGTGTTTCTTTGCTTTTGTTATTAATTGGCTTATATAATTGGCTGCTCCCATGTTAGGAGTATAGATATTTACAATTGTTAGATCTTCTTGTTGGATAGACCCTTTAAGTGGGATATAGTGTCCTTCCTCATCTCTTATTATAGTCTTTGGTTTAAAATCTAATTTGTGTGATATAAGGATTGCCACCCCAGCTTTCTTTCAGTGTCCATTTGCATGGTAAATGGTTTTCCACACCCTCACTTTCAATCTGGGGGTGTCTCTGGGTCTAAAATGAGTCTCTTGTGGACAGCCTATCGATGGGTCTTGTTTTTTTATCCATCTGATAGCCTGTGTCCTTTGATTGGGGCATTTACCCCATTTACATTCAGGGTAACTATTGAAAGATATGAATTTAGTGCCATTGTATTGCCTGTAAGGTGACTGTTACTGTATATTGTCTGTGTTTCTTTCCAGTCTATGTTACTTTTAGGCTCTCTCTTTGCTTAGAGGACCCCTTTCAAGATTTCTTGTAGGGCTGGTTTCATGTTTGCAAATTCCTTTAGCTTTTGTTTGTCCTGAGAGCTTTTTATCTCTCCTTCAATTTTCAATGACAGCCTAGCTGGATAGAGTATTCTTGGCTGCATATTTTTCTCATTAATGCTTTAAGATTTCATGCTGGTCCTTTCTGGCCTGCCAGGTCTCTGTGGATAGGTCTGTTGCCAATCTAATGTTTCTACCATTGTAGGTTACAGATCTCTTGTCCTGAGCTGCTTTCAGGATGTTCTCTTTGTCTCTGAGACTCGTAAGTTTTTCTATGAGATGTTGGGGTGTTGACCTATTTTTATTGATTTTGAGGGGGGTTCTCTGTGCCTCCTGGATTTTGATGCCTGTTTCCTTCCCCAAATTAGGGAAGTTCTCTGCTATAATTTGCTCCAATATACCTTCTGCCCCTCTCTCTCTTGTTTTTCTGGGATCCCAATTATTCTAATATTGTTTTGTCTTATGGTATCGCTTATCTCTCGAATTCTGCCCTCGTGATTCAGTAGTTATTTATCTCTCTTTTCATCTTCTTTATTTCCATCATTTGGTGTTCTATATAATTCTCTCTTCTGCCTCATTAATCCTAGCAGTTAGAGCCTCCATTTTTGATTGAACCTCATTAATAGCCTTTTTGATTTCGACTTGGTTAGATTTTAGTTCCTTTATTTCTCCAGAAAGGGTTTCTCTAATATCTTCCATGCTTTTTTTCAAGCCCAGCTAGTATCTTTATAATCATCATTCTGAACTCTAGTTCCAACCTCTTACTATTGTCCGTATTGATTAGGTCGCTGGCAGTCAGTACTGCCTCTTGTTCTTTTTTTTTTGAGGTGATTTTTTGCATCTTGTCATTTTGTCCAGAGGAGAATAGATGAATTAGAGAACAAAATGCTAAAGGGTAACAATGACCCCAGAAATATATACACTAAACAAATCAGAAGAGACCTGAAACCGGGTGAAAAGAAAGGGAAAGAAAGTAAAAAGAAAAAAAAAAAGAAAAAGATAAAAAAAAGAATATGGTCAAATATGATCAGGCTGGTGCATAGATCAGTGCCACACACTAGATTTTGGGCGTATTTTGGTCTGTTAGAAGAAAGTGCCTCCCAAAATTTTAACGAAAGAAAAGCTTATGTATGTACAAAAATAAGGGTAAATATGATGAAGGGATGGAATATGACTGTAAGGATGAAAATTATAAAAGATTTTTTAAAAGGATTTGATAAGTTGGTTGAAAAAGAAAGAAGGGAAATTAAAAAAAAGAAAGTGAATGTGATCAGTCAGGAGACTAGAAGAAAGCCATACACTTGAGATTTAGGGTATATTTTGGTCTGCTAGAAGAAACTGCATCCCAAAATTTTAAAGAGAGAACAACTTATATATATACACCAAAAATAAGGTTAACTAGTATGAAGGGATAGAATATGACACAGATCCCTGTGGTGCGCTCCTGCGCCGCTCCTCCTGGGGGAAGAAGGGGAGTCTCCCCGGATCTGCCGCTTGTTGGGTTCCTGCTGGAGGACCAGTGTCCTGACTGTGCCGCAGATCACAGTTTATGGCAACCCTGAGCTGAGAGCCCACGCCTCGGCTCCGTCTCTGCAGCCAGCTTCCCTGCTCCGATACCTGGGAGCTCTGCCACACTTAGGCACCCCTGGTCCTTCTGTGACCCTGAGGGTCCTGAGACCACACTGTCCCACGAGGGTTCCACCCCCCGCTTAGCTACTGGAGTGACCTCCCTCAGCGGAGCCGACTTCTAAAAGTTCCGATTTTGTGCTCCGCTGCTCTATCACTTGCCAGTAGCGGCCGACGGAGACCCCTCCCCCGCCGTCTATCCTCCCAAATATCCCCTCGGATTCACTTCTCCGCAAGTCCTACCTTCCAGAAAGTGGTCGCTTTTCTGTTGAGAGAGTTGCTGCTATTCTTTCCTTCGATCTCCTGTTGAGTTTGTAGGGGTTCAGAATGGTTTGATCCCTATGCAGCTGAATTCCTGAGACCAGACGAAATTTAGGTCCTAGTCCTCTGCCTTCTTGCTCCTCCAGGTGTCTCTTCTGCTCATTTTTAGTTGCATTATTCATTTTTTGGGTGTTGAGTTGTATAAGTTCTTTATATATTTTGGATAGTTATACTTTGTCAGATAGGTCATTTGCAGACTTATTCTGTAGATTTCCTTTTACTTTTGTTGATTATTTCCTTTGCTGTGCAGAAGCTTTTTATCTTGATGACGTCCCAATAGTTTATTTTTGCTTTTGTTTCCTTTGCCTCAGAAGACACATCTAGTAAGAAGTTGCTATGGGCCAGTGTCAAAGAGGGTTCCTGCCCGTTTTCTCTAGGATTTTCATGGTTTCATTTCTCACGTTTACATCTTTTATCCATTTTGAATATATTTTTGTATATGGTGTAAGAAAGTGGTCCAGTTTTATTCTTTTGCATGTTGATGTCCAGTTTTTCCAACACCATTTGTTGAAGAGACTATCTTTTCCCATTTGATATTTTTTCCTGCTTTGTTGAAGATTAATTGGCCATATAGTTATATGTTCATTTCTGGGTTTTCTATTGTGTTCCATTGATCTATGTGTGTGTTTTTGTTCCAGTGCTATACTGTTTTGGTTACTACAGCTTTGTAGTATAACTTGAAATCTGGAATAGTGATGCTTCCAGCTTTGCTTTTCTTTTTCAAGGTTGCTTTGACTATTTGGAGTCTTTTGTGCTTCCATACAAATTTTAGGATTGTTTTTTTCCAGGTCTGTGAAAAATGCTGTTGGTATTTTGATAGGAATTGCATTAAATGTGTAGATTGCTTTGGGTAATAATATTTGTTCTTCCACTCCTTGAGCATGGAATGTCTTTCCATTTCTTTCATCGGTGTTTTAGAGTTTTCAGAGTATAGGTTTTCACCTCTTTGGTAATAATTCTTTTCATAATAATTTGTTAAAGCATTTCAATGAAGATTTTAAAATTGTACCATCCCTCGTACATTTATTAACTGATCTTCTGTAAAGTGGAGCTTTATCTCATTAATTGGGATTATGCATGATTATGAGATACAGTTTTTTAAAAGATTTTATTTATTTGAGAGAGAGAGAGAAAGTGCATGAGAGAGAGCACAAGCGGGGGGAGGGGTAGCAGGAGAAACAGACTCTCCACTGAGCAAGAAGCCTGATGTGGGACTCGATCCCAGAACCCTGGGATCATGACCTGTGCTGAAGGCAGACTGAGCCACCCAGGTGCCCTGTGAAATACAGTTTTTATGGAAAAGGCAATATGTGTGTTTTTCTCTTTAAGTATAAATTTTCAAGAAAGGAGATAGTAAATTTCCATATAGTTGTAAGAAATTAGATTTCAAAACTTACTACAAAGCTACAGGAATCCAAACAGTATTACTAGCATAAAAATGGGCAAATAAACCAATGAATAAAAAAGAGTCAAGAAATAAACCTTTGCATATATGATCAAATGATTTTTGGTACAGATGCCAAGACCTTTCAATGGGGAAAAGACAGTCCCTTCAACAAATCGTGTTGGAAAAACTGGAGATCCATGTGGAAAAGACTGAAGTTGGACTTTATGCACTATACAAAATTAACTTGAAATGAATCAAAGATCTAGATCTAAGACCTAAAACTATGAAACTATTAGAAGAAGAAATAGGGGGAAAGCTTTATGACATTGGATTTGGCAGTTGTTTCTTGGGTATGACACCAAAAGCATGAGCAACAAGAGTAAAAATAGGTAAACCTGTATACATTAAAAAGGACATAAAGAACAGAATGAAAAGGGAACCATGCTTATATAGTCAGTTAATCTATGACTAAGGAGGCGAGAATATCCAATGGGGAAAAGGCAGTCCCTTCAACAAATGGTGCTGGAAAAACCAGAGTGAGGCTGGACCATTTTTTTTTTTACACCATACACAAAAATAAAGATGGATCAAAGACCTAAATTTCAGACATGAAGCCATAAAACTCCTAGAAGAAAATATAGACAGCAATTTTTTTGATATCAGCCATAGAAACATTTTTCTAGATATGCCCTCTGTCAAGGGAAACAAAAATACAAACTATTGGGACTACACCAAAATAAAAATCCTCTGCACCATTAAGGAAACCATCAGCAAAGCAAAAAGGCAACCTACTGAATGGGAGAAGGTATTTGCAAGTGATATATCTGATAAGTGGTTACTATCCAAAATACATAAAGAACTTATATAACTCAACAGCAACAAAACAAATAATCTGATTAAAAATGAACAGAAGACCTGAATAGACATTTTTCTAAAGAACACATACAGGGTGCCTGGGTGGCTCAGTTGGTTAAGCGACTGCCTTCAGCTCAGGTCATGATCCTGGAGTCCCGGGATCGAGTCCCGCATCGGGCCCCCTGCTCGGCAGGGAGTCTGCTTCTCCCTCTGACCCTCCTCCCTCTCATGCTCTCTGTCTCTCATTCTCTCTGTCTCAAATAAATAAATAAAATCTTAAAAAAAAAAAAGAACACATACAGATGGCCAACTGACACATGAAAAGATGCTCAGCATCACTAATCATCAGGGAAATGCAAATCAAAACCACATTAGATATCCCCTCACACCTATCAGAATAACAAGGGGTGCCTAGGTGACTTGGTCAGTTAAGCACCGGACTCTTGATTTGGGCTCAGGTCATGATCTCAGGGTTGTAAGATTGAGTCCTGCATTGGGCTCTGCACTGGGTGTGGAGCCTGCTTAAGATTCTCTCCCTCTGCCCCTCTACCCCATTCACCCACACACTCACTCTCTCAACAAATGTTGGCGAAGGTGCAGAGAAAAAGGAACCGTTATGCACTGTTGGTGGGTATGCAAACTGTTGGAGCTGCTGTAAAAAACAGTATGAAGTTTTCTCAAAAAAAAAAAAAAAAAGAATTGCCATATGATCCAGTAATTTCACTATTTGATATTTACCCAAAGAAAACATAAACACTAATTCAAAAAGATATATGCACCCCTATGTGTATTGCAGCATTATTTACAATAGCCAAGATATGGAAGCAATTCAAGTGTCCATTGATGGATGAATGGGTAAAAAAGAAGTGGTATATATACACAATGGAATATTATTCAGCTATCAAAAAGAATGAAATCTTGCCATTTGCAACAACATGGATTAATCTACAGAGTAAAATATTTAATTAAATAAGTCAGAGAGGGCTAAATTCCATATGATTTCACTTATATGTGGAATTTAAGAAACAAAACAAAAATGAACAAAGAAAAAAAGATTAAAAAATGGACTTTTAAATACAGAAACAAACTGGTGGCTGCCATAGGGGAAGTGGGTGGGTAGCTAGGTGAAATAGATAAAGGGGATTAAGAATACAGTTATCTTGATGTGCACTAAGAAATGTATAGAATTGTTGAGTCATTATATTTTACACCTGAAACTAATATAAGACTGTATGTTAGTTATGCTTGAATAAAAAAAGAACAGAATGAAAAGGCAACACATACAGATGTCTCCTACAGATGTAGAAGATATTTTCAAATCATGTATCTGGTCAGTATTTAATTTCCAGAATATGTAAGAAACTCCAATAATGTAACAGCAAAAAGACAGTCTCATTAAAACTGGGCAAAGGACTTATATAGACATTTCTCCAGATAAGATATACAAGTGTCCAATAAGCACATTAAGGAATCTTTGTCATTACTAATCATTAGAGGAATGCAAATCAAAAAATAGACACACTGAATCTGGAAAGAATTTTTTTTTCTGAGAAAAAAAAAAAACGAAGCTACATATGGAAAGATTTTTTTTTTCCTGAGGGAAAAAAACTAAGCCACTGCTACACATCAGATGAACAAGAAAAAATTCCATACCAAAAGAGGTAGGAGAGGCTGAGACACAATCTCACCATAAATGGTCACTCAGAATTTGGGGGAACTCATAACTCCGAGCTTCTCTCTGAGGAACTAATGGCTTAAACTCCACATCTAACAACCCAGCTTTTACGACCAGCACCTGAGAGGCAAGCCCACAAAACATGTAGACTTGAAAGCCAGTAGGGCTTGCATCATAAGATCCACAGGCTATCAGGAATTGGGAAATAGTTCTTAAGGGCTCATCGGACTCTGAGGCTACCCCACAGGGCCTAGAACACAGGTAGTGGACAGAAATGCCCAGTCTTCCTGTGAAAGAGGAATTTAACACACATCTAAGGGCCTAATGAATTATCAGTAGGTGCCATCTTTGTGCTTTCCTTCTGCATTACTCTAGGTTGCTGGAATCTCCAGAGAGACCTTGTGCATTCTTCTGGTGCCACAGTTTTGTTTTTTTTATTTTTAGAACTTATTCTTTTGTTGCTGTTAATATGTAATGTATTATTTGTTTCAGGGGTACAGGTCTGTGATTCATCAGTCTTACACAATTCGCAGCGCTGACCATAGTACTTACCCTCATCAAAGTCCATCACCCGCCACCTCATCCCTCCCACCCCCCTCCACTCCAGCAACCCTCAGTTTGTTTCCTGAGATTAAGAGTCTCTTATGGTTTGTCTTCCTCTCTGGTTTCGTCTTGTTTCATTTTTCCCTCCCTTCCCCTATGATCCTCTGTCTTGTTTCTCAAATTCCTCATATCAGTGAGATCATGTGATTCTAGTCTTTCTCTGATTGACTTATTTCACTTAGCATAATACCCTCTAGTTCCATCCACATCGTTGCAAATGGCAGGATTTCTTTCTTTTTTTTTTTTGATTGTTGCCACAGGTTTTGTGGCTGCTGCCCAAGGGATCACCTGATGGTCAGTAGGGATTACTTTCATGGGTCCTATAGGACTATAGTTAATGGAGAAATATTTCTTGACTGGCTACACCCCACAGGGCACAGTACAGAGATAGGAAACAGAAATGCACCCCCAGTCTTTCTGTGAAAGAGGCCTATTAGTTATCTTCATGGCTCTGGCCTGAGGGCCACATAGTTAAGTGCACACTGAATTAAACACACATCTAGAGGCTGACTATAATCCTCTTCAGAGACCGGGAAGGCCAGCAGGTGCCATCTTCATGCCCTTCCTCTGTCCTGCCCAAGGTCTTTGGTGTCTCTAAAAAAGAAGCTTGTGCACATGTCTGGTGCCCTAAACTTAAGAGGCTGCTGCCCAGAGGATACATCCCTTGATAGCCTGGCTTTGATGGCCAGTGGGGCTTGTGTTCACAGGGTGAAGGGGTGGTAACAAAGAAATGGTTATTAATTGGCTATCACCCCAGGGCTCGGCACAGAAGTAGACTAAAATGCCAGTTTCTCAGTGTTCCCCTGAAAGAGGTATATTTGCATATGTTAAAGACTTCTGCCTTAGTGTCTGGCTTCCAATCAGCCTGAATCTAGATGCTGACTGAGACCCTCCCATTTGGGGCAGTGACAGGTCTTGGCACACCATCAACTAGTGGGACCCTCTAAAAATAAAGTAACCTGCCTGGACATCACAGATGTTTGAGAGATTACCAGAGGAAGGACAAGATTAAATGATAACTTCACATTCTTTTTTTTTTAAAGATTTTTAAATTTTTTTTATTTATTCATGAGAGACAGAGAGAGAGACAGGGGCAGAGGGAGAAGCAGGCTCCCCGCAGAGCAGGGAGCCCGATGCGGGACTCGATCCCAGGATCCTGGGATCATGACCTGAGCCAAAGGCAGACGCTTAACCGACTGAGCCACCCAGGCGTCCTGATAACTTCACATTCTATACAAGGCCACTCCTTTAAGACTGAGAGATAACTGATTTATCTAATGCATAGAAACTAACACAAAGTCAAGGAAAGTGGAAAACAGGAATATTTTGCAAATGAAAGACTAAGATAAAACTTCAGAAAATGATCTTAATGAAATGGATATAAGTGATCAAAATAATGGTCTTAAAGATGCTCTTTGAGCTCAGGATTGTGTGGAAAAGGTGAGAATTTCAACAAAGAGAAAATGTAAGAAATACAAAATAGAAGTCACCAAGCTAAAGATATAATAACTGAATGGAAAAATACAATAGAAGGATTCAACACCATACTAGATGAAGTGGAAGAAAGGATCAGTGAACTCAAGGCTCACCCCGTCAGAGCAGGAAATACAAAAAGAGAAGAGCAAAAATAGCATAAGGGACTTGTAGGAGAACATCAAGCAGACCAACATTCACATTACAGTAGGAGATAGGAGAAAGGAGTAGAAAACTTTGGTGAAGAAATAATGGCTGAAAATTTCCCTAATTTGGGAAAGGAAATAGGAATTCAGATCCAGGAATTCCAGAGTTCCAAGTAACACAAAGCCAAAGGGACTCACACCAAGACACATTAATATCAAATTGTCAAAAGTTAAAGAGGAGGGAATCTTAAATGCAGCAAGGAAAAAAAAAAAAGAAACCCCACAAATTATTAAATATAAGGGAACCCCAAAACACTATTAGCAGATTTTTCAGCAGAAACTTTCTATGCCAGGAAGGAGTTGCATGATATATTTGAAGTGCTGACAGAAAAAAAATGTTAAGAATACTGTACTTGGAAAAATTGAAGAGGACATAGTGTTCCAACAAGCAAAAGCTAAAGGATATCATCACCACTAGACCAGTGTTACAAGAAATGTTAAAGGAATATGTTTCAGCTGAAATGAGATGGACACTAATTAGTAACAAGAAAACACATGGAAGTATAAATCTCACTTATAGGGTAAATAGTAAAATCCAGGTTAATCTAATGTTGTAAAGGGGGTGGGTTCATCACTTATAAAGCTAGTAAGAAGGTTTAAAGACAAAGTAGTAAACACAGCTATAATTTTTTAGAGGATACACAAAAAGATGTTAAGTTGTGACATCATAACAAAACATGGGGGTGGAGGAAGTAAAAATGTAGACCATTAGAATGTGTTCAAAGTTATCACCTTAAAGTAGACTTATAATTTGTTTTATGTAAGCCTCATGGTAACCACAAAGGTAAAACTTATAGTATAAATACCAAAGATAACATGAAATAAATGTGAGCATACCGTTATAGAAAATCATCAAATCAAAAAGGAAGAAAGCAAGAGAAGAAGAAATGAACAGGGCAGTTAGTTATAAAGCAGCCAGAAAACAATAAAATGGCAACAAGAACCTAGCTATTGGTTGGGACTTCTGGGACAATGGCAGAACAGGAGGAACCTAAGCTCACCTTGTGCCAAAGGCACACCTAGAGAAAAGTCACATCAGTGCAACTAACCCAGAAAATGACCTAAAGACTGGCAAAACAGACTTCCCACAGTTACTCATAGAGAGGAGGCCATATCCAAAAGGGTAGGAGTGGGGAGACCGGGTCACAAACCAAATGGTGAAACCAACCACAAACAGGAGGGACATCATCACAATCATGGAGAAGGGAGAGGAGCAGACCACACGCTAGGCACCGCAGACGTAGGGGACCGCTAATGGGAAGTTGAGTCCCCATAACATTTGGCTTTAAAAACCAGTGGAGCTTAACTTCATGAGTTTTACAACGGGGCTTAACTCCAGGTACCTTAAAAATTAGGGGGTTTAGCTCTGGGAAACCTGGAGGGCAATAGGAAACTGAGTCCCTGACCTTAAAGAGCCAGCATAACAAACAACCTCACTGAAATAAAGCATAGAAGCAGAAAAGTGCCAGAGATATACATGGAGATTTACTTAATAACCTCAGAATGTGTGCTGGAAGGCCAGGGATTTTTAGGAGACTTCTCTAAGAACAAAAGAATTGGTGGGTGCCATTTCTTTTCCCCATCGACCTCCAGCCTAGATACCCTGACACCTCTGGGAACCAGCGTGAACACCCTCTACTTACCTTGCTAATACTGTGTGCCCTGCTCCTGCATTCTGCTGATCTGCCCACTCTAACCTGCCCCGCTCTGCAGGAGTCCCTCCAAAGTGGCTCTTGCTTTATCACATCCTGCAAGCAGCTACGGCAGGGACCAGCGCCACTCCAAAGTGACTCCTGCCCCAGGGAAAGGAGAATATTGCCACACACACTAACAGTTTGATTGCAGCTCCAGCAGATGGACTGGAGGCACACATCTAATTTGGCTACGGGCCCCACCCACCAAAAAATCTCTCAGAGGTCAGCACAGTGAGAGAGCCCTGTTGCTCAGGGTCACTGCAGCCCTGGCAGACAGACTAGGAGCAGGCATCTGGTCTGATTGCTGGCCCTGCCCACCAACAAAAGCCTCTCAGGGCACAAGGCAGGGAGAGCACCCTGCATCCCGACAGATAGACTAGGGGCAGGCATCTGATTTGACTGCAGGCCCTACGTACCAATGAAAGCCTCTCAAAACAATGCAAAGACAGTGCCCTGCAGTTTGGTGTGACTGCAGCTCCAGAAATGGGCTGAGGGCAAGTATGTGGTCTGATTGCTGACACCACCGAACTACAAGCTCACATTGGCTCAGACTGGCTCTTTTTATTTAAGTTTTTATTAAAATTTGTTAGTTGACATGCAGTGTAATATTAGTTGCAGGTGTAACAAATAGTGATTCAGCACTTCCATACACACAAGTGTGCTCCTTAATCCCCATCACCTATTTCACCCATCCCCCACTCACCTCCCCTCTTGTAACCATCAGTTTGTTCTTTACAGTTAAGAGTCTGTTTCTTGGTTTGCCTCTCTCTCTTCTTCTCTTTGCTTGTTTGTTTTGTTTCTAAAATTCCACATATGAATGAAATCATATGGTATTTATGGTCTTTGTCTGGTTTTGAGATCAAGGTAATGCTGGCCTCATAGGGTTTGGAAGTTTTCCTTCCATTTCTATTTTTTGAAACAGCTTCAGAAGAATAGGCATTAATTCTTCTTTAAATATTTGGTAGAATTCCCTTGGGAAGTCATCTGGCCTTGGGCTCTTGGTTGTTGGGAGATTTTTGATTACTGCTTCAATTTCCTTGCTGGTTATGGGTCTGCTTATGTTTTCTATTTCTTCCTGTTTCAGCTTTGGTAGTTTATACATCTCTAGGAATGCATCCATTTCTTCCAGATTGCCTAATTTGTTGACATATTATTGCTCATAATATGTTCTTATAAATGTTTGTATTTCTTTGGTGTTTGTTGTGATCTCTCCTGTTTCATTCATGATTTTATTTTATTTGGGTCCTTTCTCTTTTCTTTTTGAAAAAACAAAACAAAACAAAAAAACTCTGCCACACTCAGCACCCTCAGTCTTCCTGTGACCTGGGGGATCCTCAGACCACACTTACCTACCTAGGGTTCTGCCCCCACTTAGCCAACTGAGTGCCTTTCAGGCGGGACGTCCCTCACCAGAGCAGACTTCTAAAAGTTCCGATTTTGTGCTCTCCTGCTATATCACTTTCTGGTCAGCTTATGGAGGCTCCCTCCCACTGTGGTTTATCTTCCCATATATTGCCTTGGATTCACTTCTCTGCACCTCCTACGTTGCAGAAATTGGTTGCTTTTCTATTTGTAGAATTGCAGCTATTCTTTTCTTAGATCTCTGGTTGAGTTCGCAGATGTTCAGAATGGTTTGATAGCTATCTAGCTGAATTCTTGGGACCAGACAAAACTAAGGTCTCCTACGCCTCTGCCATCCTGGACTCCTCCCACAAAATAAGTCTTAATAAATTTAAGAAGATTTAAAGCATATCTAGCATCTTTTCTGATCATAATTTTAGGAAACTAGAAATCAATACAAGAAGAAAACTGGGACATTCACAAATATATAGAGTTTAAGCGTTAGGCTACTGAAAAACCAATGGGTCAAAAAAATCAAAAGAGAAGGCAAAAAGTACCTTGATACAGGCTAAAAGTTCATTAATTTTGTTTATCTTTACAAAGAACTAGCTCTTGGTTTACTTGATCTTTTCTATTGATTTTTAAAGTCTTATTTACTTCTGCTCTGATCTTTATTGTTTCCTCCCTTCTACTAACTTTGAGCTTCTTTTTTTGTTGTTAAATAGATTTTTTCTTTATTTATTTTCTGTATTCTATTTATTTTTTTAAACTTTTTTATGTTATGTTAATCACCATACATTACATCATTAGTTTTTGATGTAGTGTTCCATGATTCATTGTTTGCGCATAACAACCAGTGCTCCATTCAATACGTGCCCTCTTTAATACCAGGCTAACCCATCCCCCCACACCCTTCCCTTCTAGAACCCTCAGTTTGTTTTTCAGAGTCCATCGTCTCTCATGGTTCGTCTACCCCTCCAATTTCCCCCCCTTCATTTTTCCCTTCCTACTATCTTCTTCTTTTTTTAACATATAATGTATTATTTGTTTCAGAGGTACAGGTCTGTGATTCAACAGTCTTACACAATTCACAGCGCTCACCATAGCACATACCCTCCCCAATGTCTATCACCCAGTCACCCCGTCCCTCCCACCTCCCACCACTCCAGCAACCCTCAGTTTGTTTCCTGAGATTAAGAATTTCTCATATCAGTGAGATCATATGATACATGTTTTTCTCTGATTGACTTATTTCGCTCAGCATAATACCCTCTGGTTCCATCCACGTCATTGCAAATGGCAAGATTTCATTCCTTTTGATGGCTGCATAATATTCCGTTGTATGTATATGCTACATCTTTATCCATTCATCTGTCGATGGACATCTTGGCTCTTTCCACAGTTTGGCTATTGTGGACATTGCTGCTATAACATCGGGGTGCACGTACCCCTTTGGATCCCTACATTTGTATCTTTGGGGTAAATACCCAGTAGTGCAATTCCTGGGTCATAGGGTAGCTCTATTTTCAACTTTTTGAGGAACCTCCATACTGTTTGCCAGAGTGGCTGCACCAGCTTGCATTCCCACCAACAGTGTAGGAGGGTTCCCCTTTCTCCACATCCCCGCCAGCATCTGTCATTTCCCGACTTGTTAATTTTAGCCATTCTGACTGGTGTGAGGTGGTATCTCACTGAGGTTTTGATTTGGATTTCCCTAATGCTGAGTGATGTTGAGCACTTTTTTATGTGTCTGTTGGCCATTTGGATGTCTTCTTTGGAAAAATGTCTGTTTATGTCTTCTGCCCATTTCTTGTGAGCTTGTTCTTTTTCTAGTTCCTTTAGGTGTAAGGTTAGACAGATTTTTCTTGTTGTTGTTGTTTTTATTGTTGTTATTGTTGTTTTGAGGTGGGTCTGTATTGCCATCAATTTTCCTCTTAGAATTACCTTCTCTGAGTGCCATGGATTTTGGACAATTGTGTTTTCCCATTTTCATCTGTCTCCATGCATTTTTTTAAATTTCCTCTTTGATTTCTTTGTTGACCTATTGGTTGTTTAGACACATGTTATTTAGTCTCCACATGTTTGGTTTTTATAGTTTTTTTTCTTGTAATTGATTTTTTTTGAACTCTTTTAAATTTTATTATGTTAGTCACCATACAATACATCATTAGTTTTTGATGTGCTGATCCACGATCCATTGTTTTCGTATAACACCTAGTGCTCCATGCAGTACATGCCCTCCTTAATACCCATCACTGGGCTAACCCATCCCTCCACCCCCTTCCCCTCTAGAACCCTCAGTTTGTTTCTCAGAGTCCATAGTCTCTCATGGTTCATCTCTCCCTCTGATTCCCCCCTTCATTTTTCCCTTCCTTCTCCTAATGTCCTCCATGTTATTCCTTATGTGCCACAAATAAGTGAAACCATATGATAATTGACTTTCTCTGCTTGACTTATTTCACTTAGCATAGTCTCCTTCAGTCCCATCCATGTTGATGCAAAAGTTGGGTATTCATCTTTTCTGATGGCTGAGTAATATTCCATTGTATATATGGACCATATCTTCTTTATCCATTCATCTGTTGAAGGGCATCTTGGCTCTTTCCACAGTTTGGCTATTGCAGACATTGCTGCTATGAACATTGGGGTGCATATGGCCCTTCTTTTCACTACCTCTGTGTCTTTGGGGTAAATACCCAGGAGTGCAATTGCTGGGTCATAGGGTAGCTCTATTTTTAATTTTTTGAGGCACCTCCACACTGTTTTCCAAAGTGGCTGTACCAACTTGCATTCCCCCCAACAGTGGAAGAGGGTTTCCCTTTCTCCACAACCTCTCCAACATTTGTGATTTGTAGTTTCATATTGTTTTGGTCAGAAAAGATGAATGATATATTTTCAGTCTTCTTAAATTTGTTGAGACCTTATTTTATGACCTACCATGACCTATCCTGGAGCATGTTCCATGTGTACTTGAAAGGATGTATATTCTGCTGTTTTTGTATGGAATGTACTGTATATATATATTTCTGTTAAGTCCATCAGGTTTAATGTGTTGTTCAAAGATACTATTTCCTTATTGGTTTTATATGTGGGTGATCTATTAATAGATGTAAATGGGGTATTAAAGTCCCCTACTATTTTTGCATTACTATTAATTTCTCCCTTTATATTGGTTAATCTTTTCTTTATATACTTAGATATTTCAGTGTTTGGTGCATAGATATTTGTAGTATTCTCTTGTTGGACTAATTCCCTTTATCATTATGTAATGCCTTTCTTTGTCTCTTTTTACAGTCTTTGTTTTAAAGTCTATTTTGTCCAATATAAGAATTGCTACCCTGGCTTCCCCCCCCCACTTTCATTTGCATGGAATATCTTTTTTCATCCATTCACTTTCAATATGTATCTTTAGACCTAAAGTAAGAGTCTAATAAGCAGCAAAAGATGGTTCTTGTTACCCATTTTGCCACCCTGTGTCTTGATTGGAGCATTTGGACCATTTACATTTAAATTAATTATTGATAGGTATATACTTTTGCAATTTTAATTGTTTTCTGGTTGTTTTTGTTGTTCTCTGTTGTCTTCTTCCTCTCTTGATCTCTTTCCTTGTGATTGATGAGTTTATGTAGTGTTATGTTTGGCTTTCTTTATTTTATGCATATCTATTGTAGGTTTTGGTCTGTGGTTACTATGATGTTCACATATAACATCCTAAGTGTATATGAGTCTAATTTAAAGTTTATGGTCTTTTTGTTTTTTACTCCCTCCTTCACATTTTATATATATATATGTTGTCATACTTTATATCTTAATTCATATCATAATTTGCTTTTTTTTTAAAGATTTTATTTATTTATTTGTCAGAGAGAGAGACAGCAAGAGAGGGAACACAAGCAGGGGGAGTGGGAGAGGGAGAAACAGGCTTCCTGCTGAGCAGGGAGCCCGATGCGGGGCTCTATCCCAGGACCCTGGGATCATGACCTGAGCTGAAGGCAGATGCTTAATGACTGAGCCACTCAGGTGCCCCTCATAATTTGCTTCTAATTATGGCTTTTTTTTTCCATAAAAAAAATCCTTTTAACATTTTTACTGTAAGGGTTTGGTGGTGATAAAATCCTTTAACTTTTGTTCAAATGGTAAACTCTTTATCTCTCTTTCAATTCCAAATGATAACCTTGCCAGGTAGAGTATTCTTGGTTGTAGGTTTTTTCCTTTCAGCACTTTAAACATATCATGCCACTCTCTTCTGGCCTGCAGTTTCTGCTGAAAAGTCCAGCTGATGGTCTTATGGGGTTTTCCTTGTATATAAGTAGTTGCTTCTTTCTTACTGCTTTTAACATTCTCTGTCTTTAACTTTTGACATTTTAATTGTTATTGTTGTGGTGTGGACCTTCTTGGGTTCATCTTGTTTGCAACTCTGCACTTTCTGAACCTGGCTGTCTACTGCCTTCCCAAAGTTAAGGAAGTTTTTATGTATTTTTTTTTTAAGATTTTATTTATTTATTTGAGAGAGAGAGGGAGGGAGAGCATAGAGGGAGAAGTAGACACTCCACTGAGCAGAGAGCCCAATGTAGGGCTTGATCCCAGAACCCTGAGATCATGACCTAAGCCAAAGGCAGACACTTAACTGACTGAACCACCCAGGTGCCCCTACCTATTATTTCAAATAAGTTTTCTGCTCCTTTCTCTATTTTTCTTTTTGGGCCCTAATGATGAAGGGAATATTTGTTTGCTTTGTCCAGTGGGTCCCTTAAAGTATTTTCACTTTTTAAAAATGCCTTTTTCTTTTTGCTGTTCAGCTTGGGTACTTTCCATGACCCTGTCTTCCAGATTGCTGATCCATTCTTCTGCAGCTACTAATCTACTATTGAGTCTCTCTAGCATATTTTTTAGTTATTGTATTCTTCAAGTCAGATTGGTTTTTAAAAAATATATTCTATCTTTTTATTGAAGGTCTCACTGAGTTTTTCTACTTTTTCTGACCAGCCCAGTGAGCATCTTTATGATCATTACTTTAAATTCTTTATGAGGCATATTGCTTATCTCTCTTTCATTAGTTATTTTTCTGATGTCTTTTTCTTTCTTTTGGAGCAATTCCTCTGTATCCCCATTTTTCTTGAATTTCTGTTTGTTTCTATGAATTAGAAAAGCTACCTTTCCTAAACTTGAAGGAATGGTCTTGTTTATATTCATCCCTTGTATAGACTTCCCTTGTTGACTCTTGCTGGCTGGCTGGAGCTGTAGATGAAGTGGCCTGGGGGTCACAGTGCACTCTGTGCTCGGGCTGCTCTGGTGGAATGGCCAGGGCTCAAGTGGGTGTGGTGGTGGTCTGGTGGTGAAGCCAGGGTGGTCTGAGGCTCTACGCACAGAGACTATCCTGATATGACAGCTGAATCTGAAGTGATTGCAAGCTGATGGGTTCCATGGTTCTCTGCACAGTGGGCACTTTGACACGATAGCTGAATTTGAAGTGGGTGCAGGCCAGGGTATTCTGGGCCTCTATATTCTATATTCTGAGGGCCTCCTAGCAGGACAGCTAAAATTGATGTGGGCACAGTCTAGGGTGGTCCCTGGGCTTTCTACACAAAGGGTGTCCTGACAGGATAGCTAAAGCTGAAGTGGATGCAAGCCATGGTGTTCTGGGACTCTCTGCTCAGAGGATGCCCAGGCTGGACTGCTGGAGCCAAGATCGGGTGCAGACCAGAGCCTGGGGTGTTCTGTACAGAGGGCACCCTGGCAGGACAGCTGTAGCTGAAATGGCATGGGCTGGGTGCTCCTGGGGCTCTTCAAGCAACAGGCACCCTGCAGGACAGGTAAAGCTGAAGTGGGCATGGGTTGGTGTGGTCCTTGGGCTCTCCAAGCAAAGGGTGCCCTGGCAGGACAGCAGAAGCTAAAGTGGATGCAATCTGGGGTATCCTGGGATGCTCAGAGCAGGGGTGCCCTGGTGGGGCAGCTGGAACCAAGGTGGGAATGGGCTAGAGGTTTCTTGGGCACCCTGTTGGGGTGACAGGAGCCAAAGCAGGTGTCAATCGGAGGTCCTGGAGTGTTCTGCATTGGGGTGCCCTAGCAAGCTGTCAGAAACTGCAGTGGTATGGGCCTGGATTGTTCTGAGGTGGCTTTGTACGTGTGTCACCTTGGCATGATGGCTAGAGCTGCAGTGAGCACTGACCAGGGGCATCCCAGTGGAACAGCTGGGGCTGGTAGGATCAGGGGCACAGGGCTCACTGAGGTGGTAAACCAGCCAGGACATCTGTACCTTGCTCCCATTCACATTATCAAAGTGGAAGAGGAAAATAAACTGTTGCACTTGCCAGCTCCCTTGTCCTGGAGGGAGTTTTAGCAGCTCCCTCCTACCCCCCACCCCCGCAGTTTGGCTGAGTTCTGGGGCTGGATCTTTTATATACTAGTTGGTCTTTTAAACCCTGGCTTTTTTTCTGTGTCTCAGGGCATCTAGGGGTGGTGTGGACTAGGGGCCTGGTGCTTGTAGGTTGGCTATGGCTCCCAGACCCTGCTCCCATCTACACGATCAAGTTGTAGGCAGAGTGTAAACCATTGCACTCGCTAGCCCCTTTACCCACAGAGAGTTCCAGTAACTCCCCTGACATTTGGTAGATTTCTAGAGCTGGCTCTTTTATGTACTAGTTGCTCTTTTAACCACAGGTTGGTTGGTTTGTTTTTTTCTGTGCCCCAGGGCAGATGAATCTGCTCCTGGTCTCTCAGTACTATCCCTCCTCACTGCCATTTGCAGTGTTGGATGGGGGTTCTCTTCATTACTGTGTCTCCTTCCATCTTGCCAGTCCCTTTTGCCTTTCTATCTTTTGTTGTACAGAAGCTGTTCAGTTAGCCCTAAGTTCTTTTTCAGGAGGAAATGCTCTAGAAATAGGTATAGATTTGGTATGTCTATGGAGGAGGTAAGATCAAGATCTTCCTATGTTGCCATCTTGGACCAGCTCTTCCTGTTAAGTGTTCTTTAAGCATTCAGGTACATGTCCTTTATAATATATATGATTTCAGAATATTTTCTGGTTGTGGGTTGTCTTTTCATTTTCTTAACAGTATATTTTAAAAATCAGATTTTGATGAATTCATTATTAACTTATCAATTTTTTATTTTATGAATCATGTTTTTGATGTTGTACCAAAAAATATCTTTGCCTCACCCAAATTTACAGATTTCTATGCTATATTTTTTTCTAGAAGCCTTATAGTTTTAAGTTTTTCTTATTTAGAGTTAATTATTGTATATGCTATGAGGTATGGAGGAGACAATTTTTTGCATATGAATAAATAATTACTCAGCATTAATTCTTGAAAACACTATAGTTTCTCCATTTAATTGCTTTTGCACTTTTGTAACAAATAATTTGACTTTATATGTAAGAGTCTATTTTTGGTCTATTCTTTTGTGAATAACACACTGCCTTGATTACTATAGTTTTATAAAAACTATTTAAATCAAGTAGTATAAGTTCTCCAAATATTTTCTTCTTTTTGAAAATTGTTTTGGTTATTCTAAGTTTTTGCCTTTCTACATAAGTGTTAGATTCAACTTCTCAGTTGCCATAAAATATCTTGCTGGAATGTTGATTGGAACTGCATTGAATCTATACAGTAGTGTGGGGAGAACTGGCAGCTCAGTAATACTAAGTCTTCCAGTCAACGAACTTGGTATTTTCTTCCATTTACTTAGATCTTTTTAAATTTCTTTCATCAGTGTTCTGTAGTATACAGTTCTATCAGTATACAGATATATCAGTGTCCTATCAGGATGCAGATCTTTCTCACATTTACGTTAGCTTTAAATCCTAGTATAATATCATGTCTTTAGTGCTATTTTTTCTTCTTTTTTGAACACAAAATGGAAAAAAATTTAATTTACTTATTTATCTTTAAATTTTTTATTCAAATGTATTTGAATGTTACATAACATTGTAAATTTAAGGTATACAACATGTTAATAAATACATTTATATATTTATGATTGCCATTGTAGTGGTAATAAGCACATCTATCATGTTATGTAATTATCATTTATTTTTAGTACTTGGAATAATAAAGTTCTAGGCTCTTAGCAGATTTAAACGTTATAATACAGCATTGTTATCTATATCTACTATACTTGTATTAGATCTCTAGGTCTTATTGACTACTCATTGCATGTTTGTACCCTTAAATAATATATATATTTTAAAGATTTTATTTATTTATTCATGAGAGAGAGAGAGAGAGAGGCAGAGGGAGAAGCAGACTTCCCGCAGAGCGGGGAGCCCGATGCGGGACTCGATCCCAGGACTCCGGGACCATGACCTGAGCCGAAGGCAGACGCTTAACCATCTGAGCCACCCAGGCGCCCTACCCTTAAATAATATTAACGCTATTGTAAATGTTTCATTTTACTTCATTTTCAAATATTTTATTGCTAGTATATAAGAATCAGATTGACTTTTGTACATCGACTTTGAAACATGCAAACCTTCTGAACATACTTAGTGCTAATAGCTTTTTTATATACTATGTGATTTCCTAGGTAGACAGTCACATTATCCATAAACAGAGAAAACTGTATTCCTTCCTTTCCAATCCATATACCTTTTATTTCATTTTATTTTATTTTTGCCTTATTTAACAGGCTAGGACCCCTAGTATGATGCTGAATACCAGTGGTGAGAGCAAACATCCTTGCATTTTCACAATCTATTGGTAGCACTATCTTGGATTAAGAACAAGTGTAAACAGTACTTAAAACATTGGGGGAAGAAAGCCAAAGTTTCATGTTAATAGTGAATACTTGTTAACAAGTGCTGGGAGGGTTAGGTATAAAAAGTATCAGAGAGACAGAATAAAGGCAGCAGTAGGGAGACAGTGCAATGTGAAGTGAAGTAGTTGAAACTGAGGAGATGCTTCAATTGATAATTGAAACAAGTTTCTTTATATACATTTTGGAATGTTTGTTTTGATGGGGGCTCTAAAGATGGCAGAACATGTTTGGAGTGTCTATAGCTTATGGTTGAGAGTATGGCTCTGGATTCAGATTGCCTAAATTCATATCCTTCACTAGCACTTATTGTGTTACCTTGAGAAAGTTACTTATACTTTCCATCTGATGATGTATGATTTGTTCAATGGGGATAATAATATCTATTTCATTGGCTTCATTTGAGAATTAAATGGAATAATTTTTATGAAAAATCTCTGGGAATAGTGCTATTATTATATGACAATTTATATGGGCCCTTACTCAATGAAGAAATAATAAAGTTAAGTTATAGAAAAATGAAGTCATTTCTATGAGAAATTGGTAAGCTTTTCTACATCAGAATGAAAATTTTTAATCCATATATTAAAACTGTTTTTCACTGTCACTCAACAAAATGCTTTTGATTAAAATGTTTTTGATCAAAGGCTTTAGTAATCCTAACTAAATATGATAACAGTAATGCCATAAAAAACTTGGGTCCATTGGATATATTTTAGAAATGTAGTATGCTTTGGGATGCCTGGGTGGCTCAGTCAGTTAAGCATCTGCCTTTGGCTCAGGTCATGATCCCAGGGTTCTGGGATTGAGTCCCTTGCTCAGCAGGGAGGCTGCTTCTCTCTCTGCCTGCCGCTCTGCCCGCTGCTGGAGCTCTGTCTCTCTGTCTCCCTCTCTCTATAAATAAATAAAATTAAAAAAAAATATATAGCATGCTTAATCTCATTTAATTAAGAATGTCTTCCTAATTTGAAACAATAAGGATGTATGGAGAGATTGTACCTCAATTTGCTTTAGTCTAGGATTTTATGGACCATAGACAAATTATTAGCAGGAATTCTCATCTTTGAAATGTTTGTCAAAATTAATTATAAATATATACTTATTTATTTAGCTATAGCGATCATCCAGGTTATGTGGGAGCCACAGTTCCTGGAAAGATGTGTGTTACCCATTATTCTGCTGGAATTGCTTTGGTATGTAATTATTTAATCTTATTATTTAACAAGATTTATACATTTAAAAATCATTCAGTGTTATAACAAAAATTTTATACAGTTTACATTTATATTTGCATTTAGAGATTACACTTTCTACTGTTAAAAATTTGAAGTATATAGAAGGAAGAGTATTTTGTAGAACAAACATCTGTTGCAGTTATTTTGGAAGTGGAAGTAGAATAAAAATATCATAAATACACATGCATTCCTTAATATATAGAATAGTGCATCATGAAAAATTATCTGTAAAAAAAGTTTTATAACCCAAATAGATTTTCACTTGTAGACATAAAAATGGAGAAATAGTCTTACCAATAAAATAGCTTCAAAATTAAAGCAGTGATTAAACAAAAAGTATGATAAAAATTCTTTCAAATGTTTCACGCCTCCAAAAGAGTATAAAAAAGAAACTTTTGTCTATTTTAAAAATTTAAATATTTATAAATATTTTATATATACATATAAATTATTGGTACAATTAGATGCATCATTGAATGATAAAGTAATTGGTTGAGCAATTTTCCCCACCCTATTCATTTTTGTGTGTGTGTAAAGCAGGTTATTTTTATTACATTTTAATACACTTCTGTATATTGATTTGGAATGGTCAATTTGCAGTTGGTTTCATGGGGCCTGTCTGAGGACAGTGAAATACTTAGGAACAAACAGCGTTAAAGAGAAAACCTAAACCCTTTATATTGTTCAAAAGAAAATCATAGAAGTAACAACAGGCTTTTCTTTTTAGTTCAAAATGTATCATATATTAAAGCTCATGACATATTCAAGTCTTCAGTTCTCCTTTGCATTTAGTGAGGGCCTACCTGATACTTAACTGGTCACCTCATTTTTACATGTATGAATTAGCACATTGCATTCTGAGGAGATAGTTCCAGCATATGTCCACCAAATAGGACTATTAACATGTATTGAGAACAGCCAATGAAGTTGAACTTCATGAAGATGTATTCCTTCAGCTAAATGAAACTTTCCTTAAACCCAACCAAAGTAAAATATAAACCATTTTTTCATAAGACTGATTTTTTTCATATTCATTTATTTGAAAATAAAACAGGATGATGACATATGTATATAAAATTTGAAAACCATAAAATCCTCTTCGCAAGTTGGGTGATAACATTGCAGATTTATTGAAAATTATTTTCATTACTTTATAGTTCATAACTAGGAAGTTAATGACTGCTCTTAAAAAAGCATAATACAAATACAAATACTAAATACATTGTTATGTGTGACACTGTGTGTCATCATACCATTTAGTCTTCACTACAACCATGTGAGATATTCTATCCCTATGTCACAAAGAAGCTTTGAGAACAAGTACATTGCCCAAGTTCACACAAGACCAAACCCTCTCAGCTGCCAAGTCCAGTGCTCTCTTTCCCACATTAGGCTTCCTCTCAAGGCCAACACTTGCAGAAACAGCTTTCACTTTGAGATATCGTAGTGTGTATCTTAATGTCAGTGAATTCCAGCTCTTTGGCTTGTTAGCTATGTAACTTTGAATATTTTGCCAAATCTCTGAGTTTTCTGGTTTTGAATGAGAAATAATTCTCTCACTAGTTTCTTACCATTAACTATGCAGGGCCTCATGGAGTGGCACCTGGTTTATACAGGCCATTAATATGTATAAATTCCACCTGCACCTCTGAAATAAGCTTTCATAGTTTATAAAGCATGCTCACTTAATGTCATTTGATTACTTGGAAAGGAGCAGAGGAAATACAGTTTTATAAGTATGGTTTAGATCAGAGAATGTCTTTTCTTCTGTGGGCAATCAGGAACCACGGAAGAGTCTTTAACAGCAGTGATATGATTGATCTAAGGCATACTTTGGGAGGAACAAGGTAGCACCTCTATGTTGGACAGATGGGACTGGGCAAAACTAGGGGCAGTCTCATATCCTTATGAAGATGTTTATCATGATCTAGGAAAAAAGGTAATGAAGACTTTAGGGAAGAAACAGTGGAAATAGGGATAAGGAAGCATATTTTTCTCAAATGCCAGTCAGTATGCAAGGCCCTCTCATATTCCCTGTGTTGATATAAGACTGGCCAAGTTCACATTACATATGTCTGGAGACATACCATACAGAGAAAGAAGATCGAGACAACCTGATTTTTTCTTTTTGTTCCTGGGGTCTTGGTACTTTATCAGTTCTTTTTTCCTTCACAGTCTTTGCCTGTGGTGTCCCTATTGCCTAGAATACTCCTTTCTCTTTCTCATTGCCTTATCCAGTTAGTTAACTATTTCTTTTTTTCCTCCTTTTTTTGGTCATCTTCCTGATTTTATTTTTTTATTTAAATTCATTTAACATATAGTGTATTATTAGTTTCAGAGGTAGAGGTCAGTGATTCATTGGTCCTATATAACACCCAGTGCTCATTACATCACATGCCCTCCTTAATGTCCATCACCCACTTACCCCATCCTCCCACCCCACTCCCATCCAGCACCCTCAGTTTGTTTCCTATGATTAAGAGTCTCTTATGGTTTGTCTCCCTCTCTGGTTTCATCTTGTTTAATTTTTCCCTCTCTTCCCCTATGATCCTGTGTTTTGTTTTTTAAATTCCACATATGAGTGAGATCATATGATAATTGTCTTTCTCTGATTGACTTATTTCACTTAGCATAATACCCTCTAGTTCCATCTACATCATTGCAAATGGCAAGATTTCATTCTTTTTGATGGCTGAGTTGTATTCTATTGTATATACATACCATATCTTCTTTATCCATTCATCTGTTGATGGACATCTGGGCTCTTTCCATAGTTTGGCTATTGTGGACATTGCTGCTATAAACATTGGGGTGCAGGTGCCCCTTCGGGTCACTACATTTGTATCTTTGGGGTAAATATCCAGTAGTGCAATTGCTGGGTTGTAGGATAGCTAAAATGTTTCAAACCTCTAAAAGAGTATTTAAAAGAAACTTTTATGTCTGTTTAAAAAATTTATAATATTTATAAATATTTTATATATATTAGAAATAAATTACTGATACAATTAGATGCATCATTGAAAGGTAAAGTAATTGGTTGAGCAATTTTCCCATCATTTATTTTTTTAAAAAACAAATTTAAGTACTAAAAACTTTTTAAATTACAAAATAATTAATGTTCTGTCCCTTTTAAAAGTTAAATAGGAACATATAAGGAAATTTATGTAAATTTATGGCATCTCCCCTCTCAGGAAGTGATAACCACTATTAACATTTTGATTAATATGTATCTTCTACATTGTGTCTTTATCTGTTACTGTGGCTCCCTCTCTATATATTTTTGCAAAAATGGGATTTTGCAGCACATATTTTTATTTCTGATACTCTTATAATTTTTGTTACAAAATTTATGCATTTACATGGCAAAATTATTTTAATTATAAGTATAAAAAGCAAAAATTGATAGTAATTCTTATCTTCTTCAGGGAGTCCTATTGAAGACTTTAGAATGTCTTGTTTAAACTCTTCTTGTAGCTAAATTTATTATTTAAAGTAAATATGCTCTTCCCCCTGTTTTGATTTATAAACTTTAGGCAATGTTGGTTAATATTATCTATGATATATTTAGTCCATTCTCTCTGTTTGTCATGTATATATTCTTATATTTTTATTATTTTAACAACATTCACATTATTATTAAAATATATTCTTACTACTTTTAATATATATATAATATATATTTATATATAGATGAAATATATAGCATACATGTATATGGTATATAATATTATAAAAGATATATTATTAAAATATGTTACCAAACAATATACTACATATGTTATTGAAATATATAATAATTATATATCATTACACATTATATGCCTATGTACTTCATAGTTATGCATATATAATATATACGTAATACATAGTATCACATGATCTTATCATCTTAATAATATTTATATTTTTATTCATATCTTTTTATATTATATTGACTTACCTTAGGCAATGCCCATTGATTACTTGCTATGAAAAATAAGAAATTAGAATAGTTGAACACTTCTTATATCCATTGTCAAGATTCATAAAATTTATAATTTATTCTATAAAAACTTTTATACTTTGTCTACAGGTTAACTTAAAAATTGAATTAATAAATACTATTTTATAATATTGTGACTATATAAATAATATTAACTCTTGGGTAAAGAAATATATTGTTATGCTAGTAAAGCTTTGATGGTCAAAGGAGGACCTTTTAGGCATCAGGGTCTAATGGAGATGCTTACTTATTTTCTCACTTCTTTAACTTCTATGAGTGAAACCAACTACCATAAAAAATTAAAATCATTTTTTTTTAAGATTTTATTTATTTATTTGAGAGAGAGAGAGAATGAGAGACAGAGAGCATGAGAGGGAAGAGGGTCAGAGGGAGAAGCAGACTCCCTGCTGAGCAGGGAGCCTGATGTGGGACTCGATCCTGGGACTCCAGGATCATGACCTGAGCCGAAGGCAGTCGCTTAACCAACTGAGCCACCCAGGCGCCCCCATAAAAAATTAAATCTCATCTTCCTTTTCTTAGAATCCTTTCCTATTTTTTTGGAGTAACTCTTGAGTTTTTTGTTTGGTTTCCAGTTTATTGTTTAAAGTATTATTATTTTTCTATTTGAATTGGGGATTATATATTGAGTTCAAGATAAAGAAAAGTTTATGTCTTCATAGGGCTGAATGTGGGCCAGTTTACAATTTATTTGTAGACCAGACTTTCCTTTCAGTGTCACTTCCTTTCTCTGGCATCCTAGGGGCTATATCCTAAATCTATTAGGTGTTAAATTACTTTCAAAATTATTCTTTACATTCCTTTAATTACAAGAAATCATTTTCTTTTGTTTTTGGCCAGATTCTTTGTCCAGTGTTCTGGGTGCAAGACTTTTTAGGCAGGAGGCCCCTTCTCAAGGAAACTCGTTGCCTGCTCCCACCCTAGCAGAAAGACAAGAGGGAACTTCCAG
The DNA here is from genome assembly GCF_002201575.2 of Neomonachus schauinslandi. Taxonomy (NCBI): domain Eukaryota; kingdom Metazoa; phylum Chordata; class Mammalia; order Carnivora; family Phocidae; genus Neomonachus; species Neomonachus schauinslandi. Next base: position 35,953,582 of record NC_058404.1, read on the forward strand.
CTATGACTGTCCATCTCTCACCTGTAGCTTTTCTGTTTGCTTTTGGGGCAGTGGAGACACGAGACAGGTGTGGGCCAGATATGATTGAGGAACATTTATTACACTTGATTACAGTTCAAAATGGGCTAGGTCTACTAGTGCCACAGGTCTAGATTTGTCTTTATTTTTCTGGAAAGCTAGGGAGACTATTTTAGAACTACTTTACCACTCAACATAAGGATTGAGGAAGGAATATAGGAATCTAAAATATTTTTATCTTTTCATATAGGTCTTTTTGAAAATTTTATTTCCAGTATAGTTAACATACAGTGTTTTATTCATTTCAGGGGTATAATATAGTGATTCAATAATTCTATATATTACTCAGTGCTCATCAAGATAAGTGTACTCAATCCCCTTCACTGGTTTCACCCATGGCCCCTTCCCCCACCACCACCTCCCCTTTGGTAACCATCAGTTTGTTCTTTATAGTTAGAAGTCTGGTTTTTGGTTTGCTTCTTTTCTTCCCCTTCATTTGTTTTGTTTCTTAAATTCCACGTTTGAGTGAAATCATATGTTTTTTTTTTTCTGACTGATTTATTTCACTCAGCATTATAACTTCTAGATCCATCCATCCATGTTGTTGCAAATGGCATGATTTCATTCATTTTTTTTTAAGTTTTTATTTAAATTCCAGTTAGTTAACATACCGTGTAATATTAGTTTCAGTATACAATTTATAGTGATTCTACACTTCCATGCAACACCTGGTGCTCATCACAAGTGCGCTCCTTAATCTCATCACCTATTTCACCCATTCCCCCAACCCACCTTCCCTCTGGTAACCATCAGTTTGTTCTCTGCAGTTGAGAGTCTGTTTCTTGGTTTGTGCCCCCCCTTTTCTCCCCCCTGCTTGTTTGTTTTGTTTCTTTTACTCTTGAAATTTTCCCTTTTATAATTTTCTTCTAATTATTGTCTTGTCTTTTTTACTTAAAGAAGTCCCTTTAGCATATCTTGTAAAGTCAGTTTAGTGGTGATAAATTCTTTTAACTTTTGTTTGAGAAACTCTTTGTCTCCTTGAATTCTGAATGATAGCATCAGGGAGAGTATTATTGTTTGTAGTTTTCTCCTATCAGCATTTTGAATATGTCATGCTACTACCTTTTGGCCTGCAAGGTTTCTGCTGAAAAATCAGCTGAATAGCATTATTATAGGGTTTTCTTGTATATAACTAGTTGTTTTTCTCTTGGTACTTTTAAGATTCTTTCTTTATCTTAATCTTTGCCATTTTAATTATTATGTGTTGTGGTGTGTGCTTCCTACGGTTTATTTTCTTTGTGGCTGTCTGTGCTTCCTGGACCTGGATGTCTGTTTCTCTCCCCAGGTTAGTGAAGTTTGCAGCCATTATTTCTCCAAATAAGTTTTCTGCTCATTTCTTTTTTACTTTTGGGATCTCTATAATGAGAGTATTAGTATGCTTGATGTTGTACCAGAGATCCTTTAACATATCCTCATTTAAAAAAAATTTTTTTAACTTTTTTGCTGTTCAGCTTGGGCACTTTCTATTACCCTGTCTTCCCAATCATTAATTCATCTTCTGCTTTCTCTAATCTGTTGTTGATTCTCTCTAGTGTATTTTCATTTCATTTATTCTATTCTTCAAGTCTGATTGTTTTTTATTTTTTATTTTTTAATATTTTATTAATTTATTTGACAGAGAGAGACACAGTGAGAGAGGGAACACGAGCAGGGGGAGTGGGAAAGGGAGAAGCAGACTTCCCACGGAGCAGGGAGTCTGATGCGGGGCTCGATCCCAGGACCCTGGGATCATGACCTGAACCAAAGGCAGATGCTTAATGACTGAGCCACCCAGGCGCCCCTAAGTCTGATTGTTTTTTAAAAAAAGATTTTCTGTCTCTTTGTTGAAGTTCCCATGAGTTCATCCTCTCTTCTTTCCAGTCCAGTGAGCATGTTTTTCTTTTAAAAGATTTTATTTATTTGTTAGAGAGAGCATGAGCAGGTGTGGGGGAGAGGGGCAGAGGGAGAGGGAGAAACTAACTCCTCCCTGAGCAGGGACCCCAATGTGGAACTTGATCCCAGGACCCTGGGATCATGGCCTGAGCCGAAGGTAGACACTTAACTGACTGAGCCACCCAGGCGTCCCTCCAGTGAGCATGTTTTTGACCATTACTTTTATCTCTTTATCAGGTAGGTTGCTTACCTCTGTTTTGTTCAGCTCTTTTTCTGAGGTTTTTGTCTTGTTCTTTAGTTTGGAGCATATTTCTCTGTTGCCTCATTTTGTTTTTCTTTTTGCATTTGTTTCTATGAATTAAGTAGAACAGCTACTTATCATAGACTTGAAGAAATGACCTTTTATAAGAACATCCCTTATGGACTGTGTATGCCTGATGGCTTTGGTTGCCTTGCTGGATCTGTAATGCGTGTGGGCTGGAAGTCCTGGGACATCTCATACTGCTCTGGTGGGATGGCTGGAGCTGAAGTGGGCACTCGCCAGGGGGTTCTGGGGCTCTCTGTATAGTGGGTTTTGGCCTGGAGTACCTCAGGATACTTTACACATATGTCACCTTGGTGAGATGGCTGGTGCTATTGTCGACACTGTCCAAGGATATCCCTGTGTGTGCCACATTGGGGCCACCCTGTGAGGCTTTTTTGGGGGGACCACTGGGTCTGGTGTGGGCCAGGATCCCAGGGCTCACTGAGGCACTAGGCTGGCTAGGGTGCCCTGACCCTGCTTTTGTCTGTGCTATCATGGTGGAGGAGGAATGTAAGCAATGGTACTCTCCTACCCCTCTGGCCCTAGAGAGGTTCCAGAGCTCCCTGGCCACTTGATAGAATTCTAGGGCTGGTTCCTTTATATTCTAGTTGCTCTTTAAACTGTGGCACTTTTTTCCCCTGTATTCCAGAGTGTCCAGGGCTGGTGTTTGCTAGGGGCCTAGGGTTGGCTAAGGTGGTGGGCTGGCTAGGGTGCCTGAATTTTGCTCCCATCTGTGCTATCAAATTAACAGGATAATGTAAACACTGGTGCCAGCCTCTCTGATTCCCCACCACTTGGTGGAGGGTTAGTTCCTTTATATTCTAGTTTCCCTTTTAAATTCTGGCTTTTATTTTTTACTTATTTATTTATTTTATTTATTTTTAATTTATTTTTTAAATTTTATTTTATTATGTTATGTTAGTCACCATACATCATTAGTTTTTGATGTAGTGATCCACAATTCATTGTTTTCGTATAATACCCAGTGCTCCATTCAGTACGTGCCCTCTTTAATACCCATCACCGGGCTAACCCATTCCCCCAGACCCCTCCCCTCTAAAACCCTCAGTTTGTTTCTCAGAGTCTATAGTCTCTCATGGTTCATCTCTCCCTCCGATAACCCCCCTTCATTTTTCCCTTCCTTCTCCTTATGTCTTCCATGCTATTCCATATGTTTCACAAATAAGTGAAACCATATGATAATTGACTTTCTCTGATTGACTTCTTTCACTTAACATAATCTCCTCCAGTCCCATCCATGTTGATGTAAAAGTTGGGTATTCATCCTTTCTGATGGCTGAGTAATATTCCATTGTATATATGGACCATATCTTCTTTATCCATTCATCTGTTGAAGGACATCTGGGCTCTTTCCACAGTTTGGCTATTGTGGACATTGCTGCTATAAACATTGGGGTGCATATGGCCCTTCTTTTCACTACCTCTGTGTCTTTGGGGTAAATACCCAGGAGTGCAATTGCTGGGTCATAGGGTAGCTCTATTTTTAATTTTCTGAGGCACCTCCCCACTGTTTTCCAAAGTGGCTGTACCACTTGCATTCCCACCAACAGTGTAAGAAGGTTCTCCTTTCTCCACAACCTCTCCAACATTTGTTGTTTCTTGCCTTGTCAATTTTTGCCATTCTAACTGGTGTAAGGTGGTATCTCAATGTGGTTTTGATTTGAATTTCCCTGATGGCTAATAATGATGAACATTTTTTCATGTGACTGTTAGCCATTTGTATGTCTTCTTCAGAGAAGTGTCTGTTCATGTCTTCTGCCCATTTTTTGACTTGATTATTTGTTTTTTGGGTGTTGAGTTTGAGAAGTTCTTTATAGATCTTGGATACCAGCCCCTTTATCTGTAGGGTCATTTTCAAATATCTTCTCCCATTCTGTGGGTTGCCTCCTAAAATTTGTATGGAAGCAGAAAAGACCCCAAATTGCCAAGGAAATGTTGAAAAAGAAAAACAAAGCTGGAGGCATCATGTTGCCCGATTTCAAGCTATATTCCAAAGGTGTGATCACCAAGACAGCATGGTACTGGCACAAAAACAGACATATAGACCAATGGAACAGAATAGAGAACCCAGATATGGACCCTCACCTCTATGATCAAATAATCTTCGACAAAGCAGGAAAAAATATGCAATGGAAAAAAAGACAGTCTCTTCAATAAATGGTGCTGGGAAAATTGGACAGCCACATGTAGGAGAATGAAACTCTACCATTCTCTAACACCCTACACAAAGATAAACTCAAAATGAATGAAAGACCTCAATGTGAGACAGGAATCCATCAAAATCCTAGAGGAGAACATAGGCAGTAACCTCTTTGACATCGGCCACAGCAACTTCTTTCAAGATACATCTCCAAAAGGTAGTGAAACAAAAGCAAAAATGAACTTTTGGGACTTCATTAAGATAAAAAGCTTCTGCACAGCAAAGGAAACAGTAAATTCTGGCTTTTAAAAATGAATCTGCTCACAGTCCCTCAGTGCTATCTTCCCACACTGTAGCCTACAGCATTGGGGTGGTGTTTCTGTCATTTTTATGTCTCCATCTCTCTTGCCCTTCTCTATGTTGTTCCTCTATCTTATGTTGTCCAGACGCTGTTCAGTGTGCCCTTAGTTCTTTTCCAGGAAGAATTGCCCTATAGGTAGGCAGAGATTGGGTGTGTCTTTGGAAAAGAGTTCAGGGTCCTCCTAGGTTGCCATCTGGGAGCCTCTGTTGTTATATGTGCATTTGAGTAAGTGGTCTCGGCAGAGACAGTTCATTATCTCTCAGCTCAGTTTGGGTTCCTAGACATGTCCACTGGTAATGCTCTGGGGCTGGTGAAGCTTGCTCTCAGGGTCTATTTTTGGGTGAGGCTACTGCCTGAGCTCTGGGTTTGGGGATGGAATTGCTGCTAACTGGTAACAGTTGGATAGGCCTGCTGGCTTGGTTCCCTGCCCAAGCGAGGGTGTGGGAGATGCTCTGCACTTGCCTGGGTTCATTCATCAGGCTTCCTAGATGGGTAGGACAGGTACTTTACTCAGCAGGAGATGGGCTATGATTTAGATTCCCTGCCATGGCTCGGTAGCAGAATGTACCCCAAGTCCTGTATGGCCCATCGTTTGGGGACCCAAAACAGGCAATACCATACACTGAATTCTTGGCTAAATAGGGCAGTGGTTTTGCTCTGAAGATGGGGAAAGCCATGGGCTGTGCTCTCTGTTCAAGTGTCACTCTAAGTGGGCTATGCAGTTTCCCATGTACACTGGTTAGATTCCCTGGTCTAGGCTGGCTGAAGTCTGTATTTAGCAATGGGCAGGACTACAAATTAGTTTCCCTGCAAAAGTGGAGAATGAGAATCAGCTGGATTTGTAGTCTTGCTTAAGCTGACTTGTACCCTAAGTTCCATGGTCAAATGGTGCCATTGACTTTGCTCTGTGGATGATCACCTCTGCCTGCCATTCTCTCTGTTCAAGAGATGCTGGGCTACACAGCTTTCAGAGGTACCAGCTAGGTTTTCTGTTCAGTTAGGGCCGGGAGCTACGCTCAGCGGTCAGTAGGGCTGAGAATTAAATCCCATTCTTGGGCAGAGCAGGAGAGCCATTTCTAAGAAGCCTCTTAGATATTTGCAATTAAGCTGTCTGGTTGGGCAGGGCCAGGAGCTGCATGCAGCCATGGATAGGGTATGAATCAGCTTCCCTGTCTGGGCAGAACTGACTTTAAGCCCAGGAAGGCTCTCTGTGGCCTTAAGCTGACATGCACCCCGAGTTCCCTGGCCGAAAGGTGCCACTTGTTTTGCTCTGTGGACAATAGCCATGCCTACCATACTCTCCACTTGAATATTGCTGGGCTATGCAGCTTCTAGGTGTTATGACCTGACCTCTGGTCAGGTGGGGCTAGAAGCTGCACTCAGCATTGGGAGGGTTTTGACTCAGCTCCTTGCCTGAGTGGGTTTGGGGCACAGACCAGGCTTCAATGGTAAGGATCTTTGATGACCTGAATCAGGAAGACTGGCTGTTCATTGGGTTCCCTGGTCAGACTGCATCAATGACTTAGCTCTACAGATGGGCAAAACTTCTGGTTGGGACTACTTTTGGGTGCTGTGGGTGAGAACTTGGTCTGCCAAGAGGGTTGCAAGTCCCTCCACCCCTCTCTGTTACAGATTTCCCATGGTCAAACCATGTAGCATCCTCTGTGCTCCTTGTGAGGGAAGATCAGACTGGGGACTCCTCTAAGAAGTCACCTTAAATGCTGGGGGAGCTGGATGTCCACCCTGGGCTCTCATTTCCCACTTGAGGTACTGTAGACTCTGGGAAGATCTCCTAATATGGCACTACACCAGCCTTGGGGAAGGGCAAAGCGGTCAGTGTGTAGCTCCTCCTTTTACCCTTCTAATGTGGTCTGTTTTGTTTTCTGTAGTGCAGGGAGTGCTTCAGTCTGACCTACATGACCTATGACGATATCTTGGTAACATCATTACTGTTGTGATTTAATTCTTTTTTTTCTATGCTAATTTTTTTATTATGTTATGTTAATCACCGTACATTACATCATTAGTTTTTGATGTAGTGTTCCATGATTCATTGTTTGCATATAACACCCAGTGCTCCATGCAGCACATGCCCTCTTTAATACCCATCACCAGGCTAACCCATCCCCCCACCCCTCCTCCCCTCTAGAACCCTCAGTTTGTTTCTCAGAGTCCATAGTCTCTCATGGTTTGTCTCCCCCTCCGAGTTCCCCCCCTTCATTTTCCCCTTCCTGCTATTTTCTTCTTCTTCTTTTTTTCTTAACATATAATGTATTATTTGTTTCAGAGGTACTGGTCTGTGATTCAACAGTCTTACACAATTCACAGCGCTCGCCATAGCATATACTCTCCCCAATGTCTATCACCCAGCCACTCCATCCCTCCCACCCCCCACCACTCCAGCAACCCTGAGTTTGTTTGCTGAGATTAAGAATTCCTCATATCAGGAAGATCATATGATACATGTCTTTCTCTGATTGACTTATTTTGCTCAGCATAATACCCTCCAGTTCCATCCACGTCATTGCAAATGGCAAGATTTCATTTTGTTTGAAGGCTGCATAATATTCCATTTATATATATACCACATCTTCTTTATCCATTCATCTGTCGATGGACATCTTGGTTCTTTCCATAGTTTGGTTATTGTGAACATTGCTGCTATAACATCGGGGTGCACGTACCCCTTCAGATCCCTACATTTGTATCTTTGGGGTAAATACCCAGTAGTGTAATTGCTGGGTCGTAGGGTAGCTCTATTTTCAACCTTTTGAGGAACCTCCTTACTGTTTTCCAGAGTGGCTGCACCAGCTTGCATTCCTACCAACAGTATAGGGAGTTCCCCTTTCTCCGCATCCCCACCAATATCTTTCGTTTCCTGATTTGTTCATTTTAGCCATTCTGACTGGTGTGAGATGGTATGTCATTGAGGTTTTCGTTTGGATTTCCCTGATGCCGAGTGATGTTGAGCACTTTTTCATGTGTCTGTTGGCCATTTGGATGTCTTCTTTGGAAAAATGTCTGTTCATGTCTTCTGCGCATTTCTTGATTGGATCATTTGTTCTTTGGGTGTTGAGTTTCATAAGTTCTTTATAGATTTTGGATACTAGCCCTTTATCTGATCTGTCATTTGCAAATATCTTCTCCCATTCTGTCAGTTGTCTTTTGGTTTAGTTGACTGTTTCTTTTGCGGTGCAAACTTCTTATCTTGATGAAGTCCCAATAGTTCATAAGCCCTTGCTTCCCTTGCCTTTGGCGATGTTTCGAAGAGGTCGAGGAGGTTGCTGCCTGTGTTCTCCTTTAGGATTTTGATGGACTCCGGTCTCACATTGAGGTCTTTCAACCATTTGGAGTCCATTTTTTTTGTGTGGTGTAAGGAAATGGTCCAGTTTCATTCTTCTGCATGTGGCTGTCCAATTTTACCAACACCATTTGTTGAAGAGACTGTCTTTTTTCCATTGGACATTCTTTCCTGCTTTGTTAAAGATGAGTTGACCATAGAGTTGAGGGTCCATTTCTGGGCTCTCTCTTCTGTCTGTTTTTGTGCCAGTACCATACTGTCTTGATGATGACAGCTTTGTAATAGAGCTTGAAGTCTGGAATTGTGATGCCGCCAGCTTTGCTTTTCTTTTTCAACATTCCTCTGGCTATGCGGTGTCTTTTCTGGTTCCATACAAATTTTAGGATTTTTGTTCCATTTCTTGAAAAAAGTTGATGGTGTTTTGATAGGGATTGCATTGAATGTGTAGACTGCTCTAGGTAGCATTGACCTGTTCACAATATTTGTTCTTCCAATCCATGAGCATGGAACGTTTTTCCATTTCTTTGTGTCTTCCTCAATTTCTTTCATGAGTATTTCATAGTTTTCTGAGTACAGATCCTTTGCCTCTTTGGTTAGATTTATTCCTAGGTATCTTGTGGTTTTGGGTGCAATTGTAAATGGGATTGACTCCTTAATTTCTCTTTCTTCTGTCTTGTGGTTGGTGTATAGGAATGCCACTGATTTCTGAGCACTGATGAACTATCCTACCACTTTACTAAATTCCTGTATGAGTTCTAGCAGTTTGGGGGTGGAGTGTTTTGGGTTTTTCACATAAAGTATCATATCATCTGCAAAGAGTGAGAGTTTGACTTCCTCTTTGCCGATTTGGATGCCTTTTATTTCTTTTTGTTGTCTGATTGCTGTGGCTAGGACTTCTAATACTATGTTGAATAGCAGTGGTGATAGTGGACATCCCTGCCACGTTCCTGACCTTAGGGGCAAAGCTCTCAGTTTTTCCCCATTGAGAATGATAATTGCTGTGAGTTTTTCATAGGTGGCTTTTATGATATTGAGGTATGTACCCTCTATCCTATACTCAAGAGTTTTCATCAAGAAAGGATGCTGTACTTTGTCAAATGCTTTTTCTGCATCTATTGAGAGGATCATATGGTTCTTGTTCTTTCTTTTATTAATGTATTATATCACATTGATTGATTTGCAGAGGTTGAACCAACCTTGCAGCCCAGGGATAAATCCCACTTGGTCATGGTGAATAATCCTTTTAATGTACTGTTGGATCCTATTGGCTAGTATTTTGGTGAGAATTTTTGCATCCATGTTCATCAGGGATATTGGTCTGGAATTCTCCTTTTTGATGGGGTCTTTGTCTGGTTTTGGGATCAAGGTAATGCTGGCCTCATAAAACGAGTTTGGAAGTTTTCCTTCCATTTCTATTTTTTGGAACAGTTTCAGAAGAATAGGTATTAATTATTTAAAGGTTTGTTAGAATTCCCCTGGGAAGCCATCTGGCTCTGGGCTTTTGTTTGTTGGGAGATTTTTGATGACTGCTTCAATTTCCTTAGTGGTTATAGGTCTGTTCAGGTTTTCTGTTTCTTCCTGGTTCAGTTTTGGTAGTTGATACATCTCTAGGAATGCATCCATTTCTTCCAGATTATCTAATTTGCTGGCATAGAGTTGCTCATCATATGTTCTTATAATTGTTTGTATTTCTTTGGTGTTGGTTCTGATCTCTCCTCTTTCTTTCATGATTTTGTTGATTTGGGTCATTTCTCTTTTCTTTTTGATAAGTCTGAACAGGGGTTTATCCATCTTGTTAATTCTTTCAAAGAACCAGCTCCTAGTTTCGTTGATCTGTTCTTCTGGTTTCTATTTCATTGATTTCTGCTCTGATCTTTATTATTTCTCTTCTGCTGGGTTTAGGCTTTATTTGCTGTTCTTTCTCCAGCTCCTTTAGGTGTAGGGTTCGGTTGTGTATTTGAGACCTTTCTTGTTTCTTGAGACAGGCTTGTATTGCTCTATACTTTCCTTTTAGGACTGCCTTTGCTGCATCCCAAAGATTTTGAACAGTTGTGTTTTCATTTTCATTTTTTTCCATGAATTTTTTTAATCCCTCTTTAATTTCCTGGTTCACCCATTCGTTCTTTAGTAGGATGCTCTTTAGCCTCCATGTATTTGAGTTCTTTCTGACTTTCCTCTTGTGATTGAGTTCTAGTTTCAAAGCATTGTGGTCTGAAAGTATGCGGGGAATGATTCCAATCTTTTGGTACCAATTGAGACCTGATTTATGACCTAGGATGTGATCTATTCTGGAGAATGTTCCATGGGCACTAGGGAAGAATGTGTATTCTGTTGCTTTGGGATGGAATGTTCTGAATATATCTGTGAAGTCCATTTGGTTCAGTGTGTCATTTAGCGTCTTTATTTCCTTGTTGATCTTTTGCTTAGATGATCTGTCCATTCAGTGAGGGGGGTGTTAAAGTCCCCCACTAGTATTGTATCGCTTTCGATGTGTTTCTTTGCTTTTGTTATTAATTGCTTTATGTAATTGGCTGCTCCCATATTAGGGGCATAGATATTTACAATTGTTAGATATTCTTGTTGGATAGACCCTTTAAGTAGGATATAGTGTCCTTCCTCATCTCTTATTACAGTCTTTGGTTTAAAATCTAATTTGTGTGATATAAGGATTGCCACCCCAGCTTTCTTTTGGTGTCCATTAGCATGGTAAATTGTTTTCCAGCCCCTCACTTTCAATCTGGGGGTGTCTTTGGTTCTAAAATGAGTCTCTTGCAGACAGCCTATCGATGGTCTCTGTGCCTCCTGGATTTTGATGCCTGGTTCCTTCCCCAAATTAGGGAAGTTCTCTGCTATCATTTGCTCCAATATACTTTCTGCCCCTCTCTCTCTTTCTTCTTCTGGGATCCCAATTATTCTAATATTGTTTTGTCTTGTGGTATCACTTATCCCTCAAATTCTGCCCTTGTGATCCAGTAGTTGTTTATCTCTTTTTCTCAGCTTCTTTATTTTCTACCATTTAGTCTTCTATATCACTAATTCTCTCTTCTGCCTCATTTATCCGAACAGTTAGAGCCTCCATTTTTGATTGCACCTCATTAATAGCCTTTTTGATTTCGACTTGTTTAGATTTTAGTTCTTTTATTTCTCCAGAAAGGGTTTCTCTAATATTTTCCATGCTTTTTTCAAGCCCAGCTACTATCTTTTAATCGTCCTTCTGAACTCTAGTTCCGACATCTTACCAATGTCTGTATTGATTAGGTCCCTGGCAGTCAGTACTGCCTCTTGTTCTTTTTTTTGAGGTGATTTTTTTCTGTCTTGTCATTTTGTCTAGAGGAGAATAGATGAATGAGAGAATAAAATGCTAACAGGGTAGCAACGACCCCAGAAAAATAGACAGTAAACAAATCAGAAGAGACCCAAAACCAGGGAACAAGAAAGGGAAAGAAAGAAAAAAGAAAAAAAAAGAAAAAGATTAAAAAAAAAACCCCAAACCAGAATATGATCAAATATGATCTGGCTGGTGCATAGATCAGTGCCACACACTAGATTTTGGGTATATTTTGGTCTGTTAGAAGAAAGTGTCTCCCAAAATTTTAACGAAAGAAAAATTTATATATGTACAAAAATAAGGGTATATATGATGAAGGGATGGAATATGACTGTAAAGATGAAAATTTAAAAGATTTTTAAAAGGAATTGATATAATAAGAAGTTGGTTGAAAACGAAAGAAGAGGATTTAAAAAAAAAAAAGAAAAGGGAGAGAATGTGATCAGGCAGGAGACTAGAACAAAGCCATACATAGAGATTTAGGGTATATTTTGGTCTGTTAGAAGAAACTGTATCCCAAAATTTTAAAAAGAGAACAACTTATATATATATACCAAAAATAAGGTTAACTACTATGAAGGGATGGAATATGACTCTAAAAATGAAAAATAAAAAAGATTTTTTAAAAAAGGGATTGATAACATGTTGGTTGAAAAAGGGAAAAAGAAAAATTAAAAAAGAACATTTAAAAAATTAACTTTGAAAGACTAAAGAGTCATTGGAAAAAAGCCATGAATTCTTTTTTTTTAAAGCCATTAATTCCATGTGCAGTATTTCCCTAGTGCTGGAGTTCTGCCGTTCTCATTGATGGGTAAACTTGGTTTTGGCTCGCTGTTCTTGCCGATCTTCTTGGGGAGGGGCCTGTTGCCATGGTACTCAAATGTCTTTGCCGGAGGTGGAATTGCCCTGCCCTTGCTGGGAGCCGGTCTAAGTAATCCACTCGGGTTTGCTCTCTGGAGCTTTTGTTCCCTGCAAGCTTTCCATATAGCTTTGGAGGACAAGAGTGAAAATGGCGGCTTCCCAATCTTCGACCTGGAGGAGCCGAGAACTCGGGGCCCCACTCCTCAGTGTACCCCCAGAGAAAAGCAGTCAATTACTCCCGTCTCCCTGGTCTCCAGTCGCACTCCGTGCTCACCCGGCCTGTGACCGAGCATTTCTATCTCTGGCACATGACCGCATGTGGAGTCTCCAAACCCAGCAGATCCCTGCTATGTGCTCCCACGCCCCTCCTCCCACCCTTCCTCCCCGGGGGAGGAAGGGGAGTCTCCCTGGATCTGCCGCTTGTTGGGTCCCTGCTAGAATAGCAGTGGCCCGACTCTGCTGCCGATCACGGTTTATGGCAACCCCAAGCTGAGAGCCCACTCCTCAGCTCCGTCTTTGCAGCCAGCTTCCCCGCTCTGATATCTGGGAGTTCTGCCACACTCAGGCACCCCCAGTCTTTCTGTGACACCGACGGTCCTGAGACCACACTGTCCCAGCGAGGGTTCCTCCCCCCGCCTAGTCACTGGAGCGATGTCCCTCAGTGGAGCTGACTTCTAAAAGTTTCGATTTTGTGCTCTGTTGCTCTATCACTTGCTGGTAGTGGCTGACCGAGGCCCCCTTCCCCTGCTGTCTATCCTCCCGAATATCTCCTCGGATTCACTTCTCCGCACATCCTACCTTCCAGAAAGTGGTTGCTTTTCTGTTCAGAGAGTTGTTGCTATTCTTTTCTTTGATCTCCTGTTGAGTTCATAGGTGTTTAGAATGGTTTGATCCCTATCCAGCTGAATTCCTGGGATCAGACGAAATCCAGGTCTCCTTCTCCTCCGCCATCTTGCTCCTCCCCCCTGATTTAATTCTTAATATGGACCTGGAGGCCATGACGGTTGGTGAGACAAATGACCTAGGTATTGTCATCAAAAGTCATTTTTGATGGGGCTCTGTCATATTGTTTAGAGGGAGGCTTCCTATCCTGGAAAGGGAAATCCAAGTATATTTGTCCATGTCACTCCCAATTGTTCCCTTCCCAAGGTTCAGATTCTAACTCCTTCCCTATCAGATCTGGTAGATTTGAGAATTAAGTTAGTGCTGTAGCCCTGCAGTCCTTATGCTTGGTGCATGATCCTCAGCCATGTCAATCCAACCACTATAGGAGATGAGGAGTTACTACAGTGCTGCGGCAGAGGCTTACTAACTGCCTATTTGCATTCTCAGTTGCTCAGTCATAGCTTTCCCTTTATATTTCTCATAATATGTATCCTCTAGTGCTATCATAACAATCCAGTTGAACCCTAAGTTTTTATTAGAGCTTGTCATTAGAACAGTGAAGTGCCTTGATCTTCCTCACAACCTGCCCTCACCTGTACCTTATTCAATGCCAGACGTGGTAGTAACTGGAGAAATCATGATGTTATTGCATATCATGAATTACCAGTGTCACATTTCTCCTTGACAAGGAAGTTATCTCTGCACTTGTTAAATATGTGAGCGGCATTATACAAGAATGCTACCTTGGATGTCTTTCTGTTGTTTCTCCTGATATGAGTTACTGAGTCATGGAGAATCCTGTTAGGAAGCTGATAGCACACTTAAACGGAGTAATTGGTTACATGGCCACTTTCTGTGCTGGGAAGCAGAATATCATGTGGACTATTCTAAATCAATACAAGAGCTATCATAAGAAATTATGTAAATTGAAGATCATGTTCTATATAGCCAAAAAATATAATGAAAAACAGCCCTTTTATATAGTTATGATAGCTACTTAAGAATTATATTAGGTATTCTGTTGTTAAATCATGATGGAGATTGGCATAGATTCAATTTGCTTATATCTCAATAAAATTTCATAAGAACTTTAGCTTTTCACCTGTCCAAGGAGCTGTATTTTCTATTCTTAAGTATTTGATAAAATAATAAATATGTTCAAAATTAGAAAATTATTACTTTTTACCACCTTTCAGTGACTTGTCTTTCATTTGAATTTTTGTTTTTGTTATTGTAGTACCCCAAGGAGATAACTTTGGAGGCATTTTCCATTATTGTTACGCAGATGCTCGGACTCAGTCTGGGAATATCATATGATGACACAATGAAATGTCGCTGTTCAGGAGCCATTTGTATAATGAATCCAGAAGCTATGTAAGTTTATTTAAAAGTAAGATTTATTGGTTATGTTTATTTTGTTTTAAATATTTGAAGTGCAAAATTTAGTGTTAACTTATAGTACCAATTAGCCGTAAATGGACCAAGTACTACAAAATATAAACCTGAAATTTTAAATGTAAGAGAGTTGGAAAGAGATGTACCATTAAGAACAAAGATAACAAATCTAATTTCAAAGATATATTAGCAAGGGAATGAGACTGTATTTTGTGAAATCTCATAGTGAGGATTGTTAAAAATATGTCAGAATAGAGTGGCAGGATGGATAAAAGAACAAGACCCATCTGTATGCTGCCTACAACAGAAAAACACAAACTGAAAGTGAAGGTTTGGAGAAAGATATTACATGCAAGTGGAAGCAAAAAGAATCTGGAGTAGCAATAGCTGTATCAGACAAAATAGACTTTACTTTTTTTAAGGCAACAAAAGTATTTATTACAGGAAATGTCAGAACTTTGCTTCATTACAAATAATTTGTTTTTAATATTATTTTGATTTTGATTCTTTTTTTTGTTGCATTTTTTTTTTTTTTAACATTTTAGGTAGTTAACATACACTGCAATATTGGTTTCTGGAGTAGAATTCAGTGATTCATCACTTACATACAATACCCAATGCTCATCATAACAAGTGTTCTCCTTAATACCAATCACCTATCTAACCCATCCCCCACCCACCTCCCTCCATCACCCCTCAGTTTGTTCTCTATTGTTTAGAGTCTCTTACAGCTTGTTTCCCTCTCTCCTTTTTTTCTTTTCCCCCTTCCCATATGTTCATCTGTTTTCTTTATAAATTCAACATATGTGTGAGGTCATAGGGTATTTGTTTTTCTCTGGCTGACTTATTTCACTTAGCATAATACACTCCAGCTCCATCCAAGTCATTGCAAATGGCAAGATTATATTCTTTTTAATGGCTGAGTAATATTCCATTATATATATATATATATATATATATATATATATATATATATAATGGTGTATAGTGGTGTATATATATATATATATATATATATATATATATATATATATATACACCACATCTTTATCCATTCATCAGTTGATGGACATTTGGGCTTTCTCCATAATTTGGCTATTGTTGATAATGCTGCTATAAATTTTGGTGTGCATGTATCCCTTTGAATCACTATTTTTGTATCATTTGGATAAATACCTAGAAGTACAATTGCTGGGTCATAGGGTAGCTCTATTTTCAACTTTTTGAGGAACCTCCATACTGTTTTCCAGAGTGGCTGCACCAGTTTGCATTCCCACCAGAAGTGTAAGAGGGTTCCCCTTTCTCTTCATCTGGCCAACACTTGTGGTTTTAGCCATCCTGACAGGTTTGAGATATTATCTCATCATGGTTTTGATTTGTATTTCCGAAATGATGAGTGGTGTTGAGCATTTTTTCATCTGTTAGCCATCTGGATGTCTTTTTTGGAACAGTGTCTGTTCATGTCTTCTGTCCATTTCTTAATTGGGTTATTTATTTTTTAGGTGTTGACTTTGATAAGTAAAGTCTTTGTAGATTTTGGATACTAACCCTTTATCAGATATGTCATTTGCAGATATCTTCTCCCATTCCATATGCTGACTTTTAGTTTTGTTGATTGTTTGCTTTGCTGTGCAGAAGGTTTTTATCTTGATGAAGTCCCAATAGTTCATTTTGGTTTTGTTTCCTTTGCCTGTGGTGAGTGTCTAGTAAGAAGTTGCTACGGCCTAAAACAAAGACATTTCTGCCTATGTTCTCCTCTAGGATTTTCATTATGGTTTCCAGTCTCACATTAAGGTCTTTCATCCATTTTGAATTTATTTTTGTGTATGGTGTAAGAAAGTGGTCCAGTTTCATTCTTCTGCATGTTGCTGTCCAGTTTTCCCAACACCATTTGTTGAAGAGACTGTCTTTTTTCTATTGGATGTTCTTTACTGCCTTGTTGAATATTAGTTGACCATATAGTTTTTGGTCCATTTCTGGGTTCTCTGTTCTGTTCCATTCATCTGTGTGTCTGTTTTTATGCCAGTACCATAATGTCCTGATGACTATAGCTTTATAATATAGCTTGAAATCTGAAATCATGATGCCTCCAGTTTTGTTTTCTTTTTCAGAATTGCTTTGGCTATTTGGGGTCTTTTGTAGTTCCAGACAAATTTCAAGATTGTTCTATTTCTGTGAAAAGTGCTGGTGGTATTTTGATAGCGATTGCATTAAATATGTAGATTGCTTTGGGTAGTATAGACATTTTAACAATGTTTTTCTTCTAATCCATGGGCATTGAATGTTTTTCCATTTCTTTGTGTCTTCCTCAATTTCTTTCATAAGTGTTCTATAGTTTTGAGAGTAGAGATCTTTTACTTCTTTTTTTTAGAAAAGGTTTATTTATTTATTTATTTGAGAGACAAAGAGAGAGATCACATCTGGGGGGAGATGTAGAGGGAGAGAATCTTCAAGCAGACTCCCCGATGAGCACAGAGCCTGATGTGGGGCTGGATCTAACAACCCATAAGATCATGACTTGAGCCAAAACCAAGAGTCGGATGCTTAACCAACTGAGCCACCCAGGTACCCCTAGGTATTTTACTTCTTTAGTTAGATTTATTCCTAGGTGTCTTATTGTTTTTGGTGTAACAGCAAATGGGATGGATTCCTTGATTTCTCTTCCTGCTGCTTCATTATTGGTGTATAGAAATGTAACAGATTTCTGCACATTGATTTTATATCCTGCGATTTTGCTGAATTCTTGTATGGGTTCTAGTAATTTTTTGGTGGCATCTTTTGTGTTTTCTACATAGAGTACCAGGTCATCTGTGAGTAGTGAAAGTTTGACTTCTTCCTTGCCAATTTGGACGCCTTTTTTTCTTTTTGTTGTATGATTGCTGTGGCTAAGATTTTCAGTACTATGTTAAATAGTAATGGTAAAAGTGAACATCATTGTCTTGTTCCTGACTGTAGGGGAAAGGCTCTCAGTTTTTCCCCGTTGAGGATAATATTAACTGTTGGTTTTTCATATAGTGCATTTATGATGTTGAGGTACGTTCCATCTATCCCTACTTTGTTGAGGGTTTTTATCATGAAAGGATGCTGCATTTTTTCAAATGCTTTTTCTGCATCTATTGAGAGCATCATATGGTTCTTATCCTTTCTTTTATTAATGTGGTGTGTCACATTGATTGATTTGTGGATGTTAAACCACCCCTGCAGCCCAGGAAAAAAAATCCCACTTGGTCATGGTGAATAATCCTTTTCATGTAATGTCGAATTTGATTTGCTAGTATTTTATTGAGAACTTTTGCATCTATATTCATCAAGGTTATTGGCCTGTAATTCTCCTTTTTAGTAGGATCTTTGTCTAGTTTTGGAATCCAGGTAATGCAGGCTTTGTAGAATGAGTTTGGAAGTCTTCCTTCCACTTCTATTTTTTGGAACAGTTTCAGAAAGGTAGGTATTAACTCTTCACATGTCTGGTAGAATTCCCCTGGGAAGCCATCTGGGCAGGACTTTTGTTTGTTGGCAGATTTTTGATTACTGGTTCAATTTATTTACTGGTTTTGGGTCTCTTCAAATTTTTTATTTCTTCCTGTTTCAGTTTTGGGAGTTTGTAAGTTTCTGTGAATTTGTCCATTGCTTCCAGGTTGCCCAGTTTGTTGGCATATAATTTTTTATGGTATTCTCTTACGATTGTTTTTATCTCTGCAGTGTTGGTTGTGATCCTTCCTCTTTCATTCATGATTTTATTTATTTGGGTCCTTTCTCTTTTTCTGTTTGATAAGTCTGGCTGGGGGTTTAACAATTTTGTTAATTCTTTCAAAGAACCAGCTCCTGGTTTCGTTGATCTACTGTTCTACTGTTTTTCTGTGTTCTATATCATTGATTTCTGCTCTAATCTTTATTATTTTCCCTCTCCTGCTGGATTTAGGCTTTATTTTCTCTTTCTTTTCTAGCTCTTGTAGGTGTAAATTTAGGTTGTGTGTTTGAGACTTCTCTTGCATCTTGAGGAAGGCCTGCATTACTATATACTTCCCTCTTAGGACCACCTTTGGTGCATCCCAAAGGTTTTAGACTGTCATGTTTTCATTTCCATTTGCTTTCATGTATTTTTAAAGTACTTCTTTAATTTCCTGGTTGACCCATTTATTCTTTAGTAGGATGTTCTTTAACCTCCATGTATTTGTGGTCCTTCTACATTTTTTCTTGTGGTTGACTTCAAGTTTCATAGCACTGTGGTCTGAAAATATGCATGCTATGATCTCAATCTTTTTGTACTTTTTAAAAAAAGATTTTATTTATTTATTTGTCAGAGAGAGAGAGAGAAAGCACAAGCAGGGGGAGCAGCAGACAGAGGGAGAGGGAGAAGCAGACTCCCCGCCAAGCAAGGAGCCCAATGTGGGGCTCGATCCCAGGACTCCGGGATTGTGACCCGAGCCAAAGGCAGACGTTTAACCAACTGAGCCACCCAGGCATCCCTCAATCTTTTTGTACTTGTTGAGGGCTGATTTGTGACCCAGTGTGTAATCTATTCTGGAGAATGTTCCATGTGCACTCAAAAAGAATGTATTCTGCTGCTTTAGGATGAAATGCTCTGAATATATCTGTTAAGTCCATCTGGTTCAGTGAGTCATTTAAAGCCCTTGTTTCCTTTTTTTTTTTTAAATAATGCTCCTTGCTTTTTCTTTTTAATTTTTTTTATTAACATATAATGTATTATTTGTTTCAGGGGTACAGGTCTGTGATTCATCAGTCTTACACAATTCGCAGCGCTCACCATAGTACCTACCCTCCCCAATGTCCATCACCAGCCACCCCATCCCTCCCACCCCCCCTCCACTCCAGCAACCCTCAGTTTGTTTCCTGAGATTAAGAGTCTCTTATGGTTTGTCTTCCTCTCTGGTTTCGTCTTGTTTCATTTTTCCCTCCCTTCCCCTATGATCCTCTATCTTGTTTCTGAAATTCCTCATAACAGTGAGATCATATGATACTTGTCTTTCTCTGATTGACTTATTTTGCTTAGCAAAATACCCTCTAGTTCTATCCACATCGTTGCAAATGGCAAGATTTCATTTTTTTGATGGCTGCCTAATATTCCATTGTATATATATATACCACATCTTCTTTATCTATTCATCTGTTGATGGACATCTAGGCTCTTTCCATAGTTGGTAAAGCCCTTGTTTCCAGTTGTTGATCTGTCCATTGCTGTGAGTGGGGTGTTAAAGTCCCCCAGTCATATTGTATTATTATCAATGACTTTAAGTTTGTTATTAGTTGATTTATATAGCTGGCTGCTCCCAAGTTGGGGGCATAAATATTTACAGTTGTTAGATCTTGTTGGGTAGAGCCTTTTATTATGATATAGTGTCCTTCTTCATCTCTTATTACAGTCTTTGGCTTAAAATCTAGTTTGTCTAATATAAGGATTGCCACCCCAGCTTTCTTTTGATGTCCATTAGCATGGTAAATGGTTTTCAACCCCCTCACTTTCAATCTGGAGCTGTCTTTGAGTCTAAAATGAATCTTTTGTAAGCAGGATATCAATGGGGCTTTTAAAAAAATCCATTCTGATACCCTATGTCTTTTATTAGAGCATTTAGTCCATTTACATTCAGAGTAATTACTAAAAGATAGAATTTAGTGCCATTGTATTACCTGTAGAGTCACTATTCCTGTAGATTGTCTCTGTTCCTTCTTGTATTTGTTACTTTTGGTCTCTCCTCCCCTCTCAACAGGTCCCCTTTAATATTTCTTGGAGATCTGGTTTAGTGGTTGTGAACTCATTTAGTTTTTGTTTGTCTTGGAACCTCTGTCTCTACTTCTATTCTGAATGATAGCCTTGTTGGATAAGGTATTCTTGGCTGCATATTTTCCCCATTTAACATGTTGAATATATCATGCCAGTCCTTTCTGGCCTTCCAGATCTCTGTGAACAGGTCTGCTGCTCACCTTATGTTGTTCACCCTTGTAGGTTAAGAACCTTTTGTCCCTAGCTGCACTGTGAATTCTCTCTTTATCTTTGTATTTTGCAAGTTTCACTATGGTATGTATTGTTGACTTTTGTTAATTTTGAGGGGAGTTCTCTGTGCCTCTTGGAGTTGAGTGCCTCTTTCCTTCCCCAGTTTAGGGAAGTTCTCAGGTATAATTTGTTCAAATAAAGCTTCTGCCCCTTTTTCTTGCTCATCTTCTTCTGGGAGTCCTATGATATGGATATTATTTTGCTTTATGGTTTGCTGATTTCCCTAAGTCTGCCTTCCTGATCTAATAGTTTTCTTTCTGTCTTCTTTTCAGCTTCATTATTTTCCATAATTTTATCTTCTATATCACCTATTCTCTCCTCTGCCTCTTAAGTCCTCATTGTGATTATATCCAGTTAGTTTGCATTTCAGTTATAGCATTTTTTTCTTTTAATTTCAGCCTGACTAGTTTTTAGGTCTTTTATCTCTGCAGCAAGAGTTTCTCTGGTGTCTTCTATGGTTTTTTCAAGTCCAGCTAGTAGTCCTATGACTGTTGTTCTAAATTCTTGTTCAGATATATTGTTTATATCTGCTTTGAGCAAGTCCCTGGCTGGGATCTTCCTGACCTTTCTTTTGGGGAGAATTCCTCCATCTTCTCATTTTGGCTAAGTTTCTATCTTTTTCTGTGTTATAAAAGCTTGTTATGTTTCCTGCACCTCAGATTAATGCTATATTAAAAAGAAGTCATACACTGTCCAGGGGCTGGCACTTCAGAAAGTGTTTTTGGTGTGTGCTGTGTGCACTCTGCTGTTGTGTTTTGGCTGCCCTTTCCCATAGGTCAGTCCTCTGCAGAGTTCCTCCTTGCTTGCAATGAGGAGTGTTTGGAACTTTATCTAGGTGTGCTTTGATTTGTTTGTTAAAGTAAGCCTGGACAAAAAAAGAAAAAAAAAAAGAAAAACACCCCCAAAACCCAAAAAACTTGATCCAAAAAAAGCCTGATCCAAAAAAATAAGAGAAAAGGAAAAGGAATGAAAAAAACCAAATGGGCAATCAAAAACTATTAGTCTGATTACAAGGAAAAAGAGGACTGATCCCCCCCCCCAAAAAAAAAGAAAAGAAAAAAAAGAAAGGAAAGGAAATGTAAAAACAGTCTAACAAACAAAACACTATAAGCCTGATTCCAAGAAAGAAAAGAAAGAAGAGGGGAAAAAAAGAATAAGGAAAAGATAAAAAAAAAGATAAAAGATAAGAAAAGATTAAAAAAAAAAACACCCCACAGCCTGGTCCTATTTGCACCAGAACTGAAGAATTGAAGGGGATGCATTGAAGCTCTGTAGATCAGTAGACTTGGTGCCCGCGGTGTCCAGCCTGTGTGGCTCTTCTGGGGCAGAGGCCCGCTGCACTGGCTCAGAGTCAGTCCTGTCCCATTGAAAATGCATTTGCCAATCGCAGGGGGCAGGTTTTGATGTCAACGGCTCCTTCCTCCGCTGGGGCTGCTGTGTTGCTCTCTGAAGTCCGACCGTGTTGGTGGTGAGGGTGAAATGGTGCCACGCCACTCTCTCATACCTGGACAGGATATCTCACATTTTATGCTGTTCAGGAAGCCCTCACAGAAATGCAAGGGCCGTCAGCACCCCTGGCACCACAGCTTTCCTGTGTTTTATTTTGGCATGCAGCTGGGATTCAAAATTCCAAAACTTAAGGGACCCAGCACCACAGGGATCCACTCCCTTCTTCAGATTAGAGCCTCACTGTGCTCTGACTAGTGCCCTTTGTCCCAGAAAAAAGTCCCAGAAAAAAGTCCCACATCTGCGTGGTGTGCAGAATATATGGTGTGGCACCAGGAAAAGCAGAGACCAGGTTCTCCATCCTCTGCATGCTCCTTTGTCCCCTGCCAGTGAAAGGCCCTTTGCTGGCGCCCAGAGGGTCTTTCGTCCTTGGAGAGGCAATACACCCTTTTCCAAATGGACTTCAGGAAGGGGAACAGTTTCTCTCAGTGCATTGCAGGAGATCCCTACACCACTTTGTGTGCTCTCTGGCCACCGTCCTCCTTCTCCCCAGAAGCACATGCCACAGTTCCCCTCTGGCAAAAGTCTCGCACTTCCAAAACCTGAGACTGAGCTCCACACTGTTTGCAAAAACACCTGCCACACTCAATTCCCCTGGCTCCTTAGCCTGTGGTCCGTAGAAGTTTTCTCGTGCAAACCCAAGGCCGCACTCTCTTAAGCCTTCTCAACCTTTCTCTCCCCATGGAAAGGGTTTCCTACCCTCCTCAGCACAGCACTTTTTCTCTCCCCCAGTTCACTTCCACATGCCTCACAGCTGCCATGCTATCTCCCTTCAGCTGTTGAGACCCTTCTTCCAATCCTCAGATTAATTTCTGGGGTGTTCCAAGTGATCTGACCTCAATACAGCTCTGCTTGAGGGACAAGGAAGGCCCAGGGTCCCCCTATTTCTCCACCATCTTAACTCCTCCTGGCTTTCTTTTGATGTCCATTAGCACGATAGATGGTTCTCCATCTCCCATTTTCAATCTGCTGGTGTCTTTAGGTCTAAAACAAGTCTCTTGCAGGCAGCGTATAGATGGATCTTTTTTTTTTTTTTTAAATCCATTCTGATACCCTATGTCTTTTGACTGGAGCATTTATTACATTTGCATTCAGAGTGATTATTGAGAGATGTGAATTTAGTGTCACTGTGTTACCTATGGAGTTGGTGTTTCTGGTAATGTTCTCTGGTCCTTTCTAGTCTTTGTTGATTTTGGTCTCCCCCCACCCCACTCCAAGGGTCCCCTTAATATTTCTTGCAGGGCTGATTTAGTGGTTGTGAACTCCTTTAGTTTTTGTTTGTCTGAGAAACTCTTTATCTCTCCTATTCTGAATGACAGCCTTGCTGGATAAAGTTTTCTTGGCTGTATATTTTTCCCATTCAGCACATTGAATATATCTTGCCACTTTCTAGTTCAGACATTTTACTTATATCTGGATTGATATATCTGGCCATGAGTGCTATTTCCTGTTGTTTCTTTTGAGATGAATTCTCCATCTTGTCATTTTGTCCAGAAAAGAAAAGTAGAAAAAGAAAACAACAACAACAAAACTAGATCCTGGGTGTATTTTATAGTCTGCTTGTTAAAAGAAGGTCCATCCAAAAATAAATAAATAAACAAGCAAACAAATAAAAAATATAAAATATATGTAAATAAAAATTAAAACAAAAACAAATAAAAAAGGAATTAAAAAAATTAAAAAATGAAAAAGTAATAATAAAAAAAACAAAAAGGAAGCTAGATCCTATTTCCCTTAGAGCTGAAGCTCTGTAGCACTCTAAGATCAGTAGACTTGGTGTGTGCAAGATGTTTGTGCTGGTCTTCTGGGGAGGGGCCTTGTTGCCCTGATCTCAGGTGGACTTGCCCTGGTGGGGATGTCTCTCTAGGGTGCAGGGGGCTCTGGCCTCCACTAGGTGGCTCGGTTTTGCTCCCTGAAGGCTTTCAGTGCTGATGGGCTGGACGAAAATGGCAGCCCCCGCCTCTGCCACCCGCCCTCTAGCCCTAGTGCTGAGAGTTTATGCCCCCAACTCTTTAGGAAGCCCTCACAGAAGAACAATCAATCTTGTGTCCCCAGCTGCCCTCAGATCCCTGCCTTCACCTTGCCTGTGTCTGAACTGTTTCATCTCTGGAATGTGACTGGGTTTCAGAACTCCAAATTTTAGGGACTCCCCTGGTGCGGACCTGCCGCGCTCCCGTGGGGGAGGGTCTCACTGCACATTTGCCTGTGGCCGGCCTGTGCCAGGGCGCAGCCACACCACGGCGCAGCAGTTCAGAGTTCATGGCGGCGCCGAGCAGAGAGCCGGCAGCACACTTGCTGCCCTCAGCCGGAGTCTCCACTCCTATGCCTGAAAACAGAGCAGCACATCTGCGCCACTTGTTCTTGTGACCCCAGAAATCCTCAGACCGCCCTGTCCGCTCCTGGGCTTCTAACACTCTTTGCCCCCTGAGCACCTTTAAGCCAGGCACAACGCGGGCAGTGGCGGATGTCTAAAATTTCAGATTTTGTGCTCCTCGTGGAGCACAAAAGTGGCTTATACCGCCTTGCGGTAGTGTCCCTAAGCAGGACTCTCCTGCGCATTACCCACAGTTCTCTCTCTCCCAGATCAGCTCTCTGCGCCGCCTGTCTTCCAAACGGCGTTGCTTTTCTACTAGTAGACTTGCAGTTTTCTCTCGACCTCAGATTGATTTCTTGGTGTTAAGAATTTGATAATTATCTAACTGTATTCGAGGGACGAGGCAAGCTTAGGGCCCCCCTACTCCTCTGCCATCTTAACTCCTGCCCGCAGGTTTATATAGTGTTCTACATTTTTTTATTTGTGAGTAGGTGTTGCAGGATTGCAAGGTTCTTGTCTCAGGGAGTCGAAGAATGAATCTCGCAGACACAAAAGTGAAGTGAAAGTTCTTTTTTTTTTTTTTCCAAATGCTGTCAAGTGCTAGCCTTAATCTCAAAAAAATGGTAGAGAGCATTTCCCATTTCCAGTGGGAAAGTACCATTACTTTTTTCTATCACTTAATTTCTCTGTCTCTGAACCTAGAACTTAGGCTAGTTATATCATAGTTTCAGTAAGCATTTATAAAATAATTTGGGAACAAAGCTAACATTGCATTAGAATTCAAAGTATAAAATCTCAACAAAATAAATGGAAAAAATTCTGTATAATTGATTACAAGTAATCTTGGGAACACTTGTTCTTAAGAACTGCTGTTTTGGGGAGCAAAAAGGTGAATAACTTGGGATGACATATAGTTGACTAAAAATAGTTTCCAGAGCCAAAATATCATATAGTTTTCAATTAAAATTTTCCTCACCTTTCAATTCTGGTGATAGTATTATCAAAACTTATGGTTTACAGTAAAAAATTTATTAATATTTAATAGTAAATATTATGTAATGTTCAAAGATTAATTTGGGGGTAAAAAAATATGTGAATTTGAAGTCTTAAACGACTGTGTGTGAATGCTGATCCTGCTAATTTTCAAACTGAGTTTTGTGAGGTTTTTAGCTTTTCTGAACTTTAGTTCAATTTCTATAGAATGCTGGTGACAATACCAATCTCCCTGATTTGTAGTGAGGATTAAATATTCAAGTATCTAAAATATCCAACTAATAATAGGTACTTAATAAATGTCAGTTTTCTCCTTGTCTGATAGATTTTTACTACATATTGAAAGTGACTCATCTTATGGAAATATTCTCTGAAGTTATCTTTATTAGTGATATGTGGACATAATGATATAAAATTTTGATTAATAAACAGTTTCTCTGAGATCTGTGAGAAAGCTCAGAATTAAGCACAGTATGTTTAATAAAAGTTTTTTGTTATTATGAAAAACCAATAGACAATTGATTCTGTGTTTGCTAAGTACTGTACTTGTGATAAGTAATACCAGTAATAAAGATGATAAAGTTCCTGCCTCAAACAACTTACTGCTTAATGAATCATCTGTCATGTTACATATGTACTACAAACCTGTGAATAAATAATGAAAAAAAACATTGAAATAGAAACGATTCAAACTTTCAAAGATAATTTTATACCTTCATAATTTTATAATGGTCAGGGGAAAGACTGAGGGAGTAGAAGAGAAGTTTGAAGAATTGTTGATATATATCTGGGAATTGACATAAATGGATACAGGGTTTTCTCCATTCCTAGGCAAGAGACATCATATACATGTATAAATATTTTTTTCTATATACAAGAATTTATATACAGTCATGCCCAGAAACTCAAAATTTTCTCTTAGGTACATGTAGTTTATAATGTATATAAAAATAAAGTTAATCTATTCTTAATTTTTTTTATTGTGGAGGAACACTTAACAGGAGTTCTTTTAAAATTTTAAATGTGCAATACAATATTGTTAACTATAGGTACTTGTTGTGCAACAGGTTTCTAAAATGTACTCATATTGAATAACTGAAACTTTATACCCATTGAATAACTCCCTGTTTCCACCTCCTCCTAGCCCAACAACCACCATTATACATGGTACAAACTCTGCATCCATGAGTTTGACTATTTGAGATATATATGTGAGATCATGCAGTATTTGTCTTCTGTTACTGGCTTATTTCACTTAGCATAATGTCCTCGTGGTTCATCCATGTTGTTGCATATGGCAGGATTACCTTCTTTTCTTAAGGCTGCATAATATTCCATTGCATATATATTCCACTTTTTTTTTTTATCCATTCATCTGTCAATGGAAATTTAGGTTGCTTCCCTATCTTTGCTATTGTGAATAATGCTGCAGCGAACATGAGGGTGCAGATATCCCATTGAGATCATGGTTTCAGTTATTTTGGATATATACCCAGAAGTGGGATTGTGGGATCATATGGTAGTTCTATTTTAATTTTGTGAAGAACTTCTCTACTGTTTTCCACAGTGACTGCGCCAGTTTACATTCCCACAAACAGTATACCAAGGATTCCAATTTCTCCATATCCTTGCCAAATCTGATCTTTTTAATGATAATAGCCATCTTAACAGGTGTGTGGTGATATCTTATTGTGGTTTTGATTTGCAATTCCCTGATGATTACTGATTTTGAGCACCTTTTCATTTTCCTGTTGGCCATTTATATGTATTCTTTGAATAATCTATTCAAGTCTGTGTCCATTTTCTAATTGGCCTGTTTGAGTTTTACTATTAAGTTGTACTTAATTTTATTTGAATAAGGACATGTATCCCAGTGAATAAAATCACAGGACCTACCCAGGAATAATTTTGACCTCTAAGCACTTGTTATAAACATTTATCATTACCTATTAAATTTAACATTTTAAAATTAATTTATATTATATAGAGTTGTGTTTTCAGAAGTGTATTGCCAATGACATTGTATGGATTCACCTCTAGGCGATCAAGTGGTATGAAGACGTTTAGCAGTTGCAGTTTGAGTGACTTTGAAAATTTCATTTCAAATATGGGTGCCAAATGTCTTCAGAATAAGCCACAAATGCGAAGAACCATGGTAGCAATCTGTGGCAATGGCAAAGTGGAGCTAGGTGAAGCGTGTGACTGTGGTACTGAGGAAGTAAGTCTGATAAATAGGAAAGTTAATTAATAAATTTATTGTTTTAGCTCATCTCTTTGTCAAATATGTATATATATATCTGTGTATCTCAAATATGACTGAGTACCATGACGAATATTTACAGTAAGTGAAATCAAGTTTGAAATATATACAAGAATATACCATATAGATGTAGGCTGAAGGATTTTGAACAACTATAAAAATGTACTCCTAAAAATTATTGCTGATGGGAAAAATAGGAGTCTAGAATGAGCTTTTGTATTCTAAACTAAGTATATAAGATCTTTCCAAACCTGTACTTAACCTCTGGATATTTTATAAATGTTTTATTGAAGATTAATGTGTCAGCCGACCATCAAGTATCTTTTAGGGTATTATTTCACAATGGAATCAGTAATATGGTAAGGTAAGGCTATTAATATTATAGTCTGAACATAGGGTGATTTTAATTATTCACTTGGTAGGGAAGCTCTGAAAATATAGTGAATGCAAAAGGTCCAGATTGTAGTACTTTTAGATAATTCAGTATTTGCAGCCATACTGCAGATATTGTACATTTCCATGATTACAAGATAGATGGAAGTGATATTAGGGTGTGATACATATATGGGTCTGAATATACTTGTATCCATACCACACTGTTTTGATTACTGTGCCTTTCTAATATGTTTTGCTATTTGATAGAACAAGTCCTCCCTCTTAATTCTGCTTGCCTGCCTGCCTGCCTTCCTTCCTTCCTTCCTCTTTCTCTCTCTCTCTTTCTTTCTTTAATTTCTTAATTTCTTTTTCTTGTAATTTCTTTCTTTTAAAATATAATTAACATACAGTGCTATGGTAGTTTCAGGTGCACAGTATAATGATTCAACAATTCTATGCATTTCTTGGTGCTCATCATAATAAGTGTTCTCTTAATCCTCTTTATCTATTTTCTCCATTCCCCTGCCCACTCCCCTCTAGCAACCACCATTTTTTTCTCTATTTTTTTGTCTTTTTATTGTTGTTGTTGTTGATTTGTTTCTTAAATTCCACATTTGAGTGAAATCATATGGTATTTGTCTTTCTCTGACTGACTCATTTCATTTAGCATTATATCCTCTAGGTCTACCCATGTTGTCACAAATGGAGGGATTTTATTGTTTTCTTTATGGCTGAGTAATATTCCATTATACCTATCTATCATCTATCTATCATCTATCTATCTATATTCCATTATATCTGTAGATATAGATATAGATATAGATAAATCTCCCACATCTTCTTTGTCCATTCATCTATCATAGGATACTTGAGTTGCTTCCATATCTTAACTATTATAAATAATTCAACTATAAACATAGTGGTACAAATATCTTTTTGAATTAGTGTTTTTGTTTTCTTTGGGTAAGTACCCTATAGTGGAATTATGGGTTTGTTTGATATTTCTATTTTTAATTTCTTGAGGAGCCTCCATACTGTGTTCTATAATGGCTACAACAATTCGCATTCCTAAACATTGCATGTTATTTTTTCCCACATTTTCACCAAGACATGTTATCTTGTGTTTTTAATTTAGGCATTCTGACAGGTGTAAAGTGATATCTCATTATGGTTTTGATTCGCATTTCCCTGAGGATGAGTGATGTTCAGTATCTCTTCATGTGTCTGTTGGCCATCGGTATGTCTTCATTGGAGAAATGTCTATTCAGGTCCTCTGCCCATTTTTTAATTGGATTTTTTTTTTTTTTTTGGTGTTGAGTTGTATAAGTTCTTTATATATTTTGGGCATTAACCCCTTATTGGATATATAATTTTGCAAATATCTTTTCCTATTCAGTAGGTTGCTCTTTTGTTTCACTGATGGTTTCCTTAGTTACACAGAAGCTTTTTATTTTGGTGCAGTCTCAGTAGTTTAATTTTGCTTTTGTTTCCCTTGTCAGAGGAGACATAAATGGAAAAATATTATGTCAAAGATATGTCAAAGAAATTACTGCCTATGTTTTCTTCTAGGAGTTTTATGGTTTCAGGTTGGTCTCACATGTAGTTTCTTAATCTACTTTGAGATTATTTTTGTGTATGGTATAAGAAAGTTGTCCAGTTCTTTTGCATGTAGCTCTCCAATTTTCCTGACATTGTATGTTGAAGAGACTGTCTTTTCCACATTGTATATTCTTGCCTCCTTTGTTGTAGATCAATGGCCCATATAAGTGGAGCTTTAGTTCTGAACTCGGTATTCTGTTTCATTGATCTAAGTGTCTGTTTTTGTGTCAGTACCATACTGCTTTGATTACTATATAGTACTTTGTACTATATCTTGAAATCTGAGATTGTGATACCTGTTCAGGAAACATCTGATTGTCAGTTTTGTCTGATCTAGAAAGTCATGTGAATAGAATGATGCAGCACATTTCCTTCCTTCCTTCCTTCCTTCCTTCCTTCCTTCCTTCCTTCCTT
>NC_058404.1:35983608-35995368 GCF_002201575.2 Neomonachus schauinslandi
TCTTTCCTTCCTTCCTTCCTTCCTTCCTTCCTTCCTTCCTTCCTTCCCTCCTTCCTTCTTTCCTTCCTTCCTTCCTCCATTCCTTCCCTCCTTCCTTCCTTCCTTTCTTACAGTTTATTTATTTATTTAAGTCATTTCTATACCCAGTGTGGGGCTCGAATTCATGACCCTGAGATGAAGAGTCACATCCTCTTCTGATTGAGCCAGCCAGGTGCTCCTTTCAATACTGTGTTTTGAGATTCATTCAGTGTTGTTTTATGTCACAATAGTTTCTTCCTTTTTATTATGTGTGACACTTTGTTGTTTAAATATAGCACAATCTGTTTTTTCATTTACTTGCTAATGGATATTTGAGTTAAGAGTAGTGGGCCATTATTTCAAATTCCTAAAAGTAGAATTGCTGGATCATATAAGTGTGTACGTTCATGAGAAATTGGCAAACTATTTTCCAAAGTGTTGTATTATTTTACACTCTTATCAGCAACACATGAAACTTAATTTCCTCCACATCATCACCAAAATGTGATGTTGCAGCCTTTTAAATTTTAGCCATTACAATGGTTTTCGTTTGTATTTTCTTTGAGTATAATGATGTTGAGCCTGTTCTCATGTCCTTATTAACCATTAAGTTGTTTGGTTTTTTTTATTATTGATTTGTAAGAGTTTTTTTCCCTATAGGCTGTCTACTAGTCCTTTGTCAAACATGTATATTACAAATATTTGTTTCCAATCCATGTATTACCTTTTTGGTTGCTTAACAACATCTTTGAATAGCAGGCATTTTTTATTTTTTATGAAGACCAATTTATCATTTTTTTTCTTCTGTGGTCATGCTTTTTGTACCCTAAGAAATCTTTGCCTACTCAAGCTCATGAATATTTTCTCTTATGTTTTCTATGAGAAGTTTTACAATTATCGCTCACATTTAGTCTTTGATCCATTTTGGGTGTGTTTTGTGTTTGGGGAGATTTTTTTTGAGGTTAATTATGCTCCATTTGAATATCAAATTTTTCTAGTAGTATTTGTTAAAATGACTATCTTTTCACCATTGTATTACCTTAGCATTCTTATGAAAGTAAATTACTATACATGTGTATCTATCCCTGTATTCTTTTCTGTTTATTTATGTAACCATACTTATGCCAATTCTACACTATTTTAATTAATGTGTTTTCACAGTAAATTTTGAAAACAGGTAATGTAAATCATCCAACTTTGTTCCTTTTTTCCAGGATAGTTTTATTATTGTGAGACCTTTGTATTTCCATATAAATTGGAGAATCAGCATGTGAATATAGGGACTTTATTGGAATTGTGTGGTATTCATACATCCATTTTTGGAGAATTACTTTTTTTTAATTAAAATTGTCTGCAAATCAATGTACATGGTGTATATCTCCACTTATTTAGCTCTTCTTTCATTCATTTAGTTTTTCTATGGTTGTTTCTATAACATTGTTTAAAAATTTTATTTAACAATTATCCATTGCTAGTATAGAAAATACAATTGACTTTTGTGAATTCACCTTGGATCTAGTGTCAATTAGAAATGTTGAGAATAGTCTTTGCTTTGTTTTTATTGGGGGGGGAGGGAGCTTTCTGAGTTTCACCACTAAATATAATGTTAGATAGAAGTTTTTTTGGTAAACATATACCCTTAGCATGTTGAGGAAGTTCCTTTCTATTTCTAGTTAGTTGAGAGTTCTATTTCTAGTTAGTTAACCAATTCTTAAATCAAGAATTGGTGTTGAATTTTGTCCAATGTCTTATTTTTGTGTCTATTGAGCTGATTCAAATGAGTTTTCTCCTTTTAAAAATTAATTAATTAATATGGTGCATTTCATTGATTGGTTTTTGAATGCTAACCCAACCATGCATTCTGACATTAGCTTCACTTGCATTTTTCTGTATATATAGTGCTAGATTTAATTTGCTGATATTTTGTTTGGGATGACAGCACTTATCTTCACAAGGGGATTGTATTGTGCAGTTTTGTCTTTTCTTGTAATATTTTCTGGTTTAAGCATCAAGGCAATTCTGAACTCAGTACTTTCTGAAAGAATTTATTCACGATTGGTATTATTCCTATTTATTTATTATTTTTATTGTGGAAGAGCACTTCACATAAGATCTACTATCTTAAATCTACCCTCCTAGAGATTTTATAGCTTTACATTTTACATTTAATTTATGATCCATTTTGAGTTATTTTTTGTGAAAGGTAGAGTCAGTGTCTAGTCATTATTTCCCATGTGAATGTCCAGTTTTTCCAGCACCATTTGTTGGAAAGACTATCCATTCTCCTTTGAGCTGCATGTACTCCATTGTTAAAGATTTATTGTCTGTGTTGGTCTGTTTCTGGGGTTTTTATTTTGTTCCAGTGATCTCTTTGTTTATTCTTTTGTGAATACCATACTGTCATTATAGTTTATAGTAAGTTTTGAAGTTGGGTGTTGTCAGTTCTTCAGTTTTCTTCCTCATTTTTTTTTTTCTTCTCCTCCTCCTCCTTTTTCTTCTTCTTCTTTCTCTTCCTTCTCTTCAGCATTATGTGATTATACTGCATTTTTTTTGCATCTCCATATAAACTTTAGAATCAATTTATCAATATCTACAAAATAACTTGCTGGAATTTTTATTGAAATTGCATTAAATCTCTAGATAAAATTGGGAAGAAGTGACATCTTTTTTTTTTTAAGATTTTATTTATTTACTTGTCAGAGAGAGAGAAAGACGGAGAGAGAGCACAGGCAGGGGGGAAAGCAGGCTCCCCGCTGAGCAAGGAGCCGGATGCGGGACTTGATCCCAGGACCCTGGGATCATGACCTGAGCTGAAGGCAGACGCTTAACTGACTGAGCCACCCAGGCGTCCCAAGAAGTGACATCTTAACAATATTGAGTCTTCCTATCCATGAACATGGAATATCTCTCCATTTATTTATGCCTTCTTTGATTTCTCTCATTAGAGTTTTGTAGTTTTTCTCATACAGATTCTATAATAGTTTGTTAGAACTATTCCCAAATACTTCATTATTTTAGTGCTAATATAAATGGCATCATGTTTTTTATTCAAATTCCCATTTTTCATTCTTGGTATACAGGAAAACAATTGACTTTTTTTTTTAAGATTTTATTTATTTGACAGAGAGAGAGAGAGTGAGCACGAGCATAAGCAGAGGGAGCTGCAGAGGGAGAGGGAGAAGCAGACTCCCTGCTGAGCAGGGAGCACGATGCGGGGCTCCATCCTAGAACCCCGGCATCATGACCTGAGCTGAAAGCAGACACTTAACCAACTGAGCCACTCAGGAACCCCAACAATTGACTTTTGTATATTAACTTTGTATCCAGCAATCTTGTAATTAATTAGTAGTCCAGGAGATTTTAATTTTTTTTTTTTGCTTTTTGGTCAATCATTTGGGATTTTCTTTACATAGTCAATCACAGAATCTATGGAAGAAGCAGTTTTTTTTTCTTCTCAACCTGTATATTTTTCATTTCATTTTCTTTTCTTACTGAATTAGCTAGAACTTACAACAAGATGTTGAAAGGAGTGGTGATGACCATCCTTGTCTTGTTCCTGATCTCAGGGGGAAAGCTTATAGTTTCTCAACATATATAAGATATTAGCTGTAGGTTTTCTCTGTATGTTCACTATCAAATTTAGGAAGTTTCTCTCTATTCCTAGTTTGCTAATATTTTGTATAATTCATTAAGTGAGTATTGGGTTTTGTCAAATGCTTTTTCTACATCAGTTGTTATGGTCATATGGTTTTTCTTCTTCAGCCTGTCAATATGATGAATTGATTGATGTGTGAATGATTATGAGAGATATTGATCTGTAATTTTCCTTTTTTGTAATGTTTCTGGGTTTGGTATTAGAGTAACACTGGCCTCATAGCATAAGTCAGGAATTTCACACATCAATTTTGGGAGAGTATTGTGTCTGTAATTCCCTGGGGTGAAGGCAGTATGAACTTTTCCTGGGTTCTGTCCTAGTTGCTTCTTCTCTTGGCTAATTTTAATTTGCATACTTTCCATATAATAAACCATAACTGTGAATATAAAAGCTTTCAATGAGTTCTGTGAGTCCTTCTAGTAAATTACCAAACCTGAGAGTGGTTTTGGAAATCCATTGAACTTGTGTTTGGTGTAAGTAGTGAGGGATGTTTTGGGGGTGTTCTAACTGCAGTGGGCATAAACTCTACACACCCTTACCCCCCCCAACATTATTGAAGTATGACTGACAAGTAAAAATTATGTTTTTAAGGTGTTCAACATGATGTTTTGATATACGTATACCTTCTGAAATGATTACTGCAATCAAACTAATTAACCTAACCTTCACTTCACATAGTTACCATTTTTTTTTTTTTGTATGTGGTGAGGACACTTTATCTATCCTCTTAGCAAATTTCAAATATACGATACAGTATTGTTAACTATAGTCATCATGTTGTACAGTGGATCCTGAAAACTAATTCATTCTTAAATGAAAATTTGTACCTTTAGAACAGTATCTCCCCTTTTCCCTCACCCTCCAGACACTATTAACCACCATTCTGCTCTCTCTTACTATTCTCTATTTTCTGAAAAAAGTTGTTTCATATATTTTTCCTAGTTTTCTAGTTGGGTAAGAGTTTCTTGGTACCAGTTACTCTGTTTTGACCTGAAGTGAAAGTCTTAATTTAGTATTTTAATTGTTTAGAGATGCAGAACTATAAATGTTGACAGCATTCATATTCTTCCCCAAAACTCAAAAAATAAGCCCAGTAAGTATAGTTCCTGCCAAAGTTTATATTATTATCATGATGTCTTTTTACTTGTACATTCCATTAATTCATAGCAATGTGGAGCTGCTCCCTGTTGTAATTTTCGTACTTGTACACTGAAACCAGGATCACGGTGTGATGCAGGATTATGCTGCAGGGACTGTCAAGTAAGATTTAAGTTTATTAATATCTTCTAAGTATATAATGAATCATGTCTTAGATACTTTAAATCACTTAGACCTATAGCTGTAAATAAAAATAAATGAACTTTCTGAAACTAATATTATACTGTATGTTAACTAACTGGAATTTAAACTAAAACTTAAAAAAATAAGTGAACTTTCAAATAAAGAAAAATATACTAAATTCAGAATCAGATTTTTGATTTTGTGAACCTTAATTGGATGTTCAGGTTTTCTTCTTATGCCATTATTCTGCCTAACTTGATCCTGTTGTTCTTAAGCCTTGATTGAGAGCTATCATACAATTTTCAATACAGAAGATCTCCCTTAAAAGGGACTTTTTATTGGGCGCCTGGGTGGCTCAGTTGGTTAAGTGACTGCCTTCGGCTCAGGTCATGATCCTGGAGTCCCAGGATCGAGTCCGCATCGGGCTCCCTGCTCGGCAGGGAGTCTGCTTCTCCCTCTGCCCCTCCCGCCTCTCATGTGCTCTCTCTCATTCTCTCTCTCTGAAATAAATAAAATCTTTTTAAAAAAGGGACTTTTTATTTACTCTATTCATTATTTATATTTTTAGAAATAATATTGTTACTGGTTGTGATAGGTATCTGTAGGTATGTAATTGAAAGACACAGCAGTTTCCCATAAATGTATAAATAATGAAACTTACTAGAATAACACTTTTTAATTTTATTGTTATGTTAATCACCATACATTACATCATTAGTTTTTGATGTAGTGTTCCATGATTCATTGTTTGCATATAACACCCAGTGCTCCATTCAGTACTTGCCCTCTTTAATACCCATCACCAGGCTAACATATCCCCCCCCTCCCCTCTAGAACCCTCAGTTTGTTCTCAGAGTCCATAGTCTCTCATGGTTCGTCTCCCCCTCCGATTTCCCCCCTTTATTTTTCCCTTCCTGCTATCTTCTTTTTTTTTTTTTAACATGTAATGTATTATTTGTTTCAGAGGTACAGGTCTGTGATTCATCAGTCTTACACAATTCACAGTGCTCACCATAGCACGTAGAATAGCACTTTCTAAATGCTATGTTAGCACACAGTTTAAACTATAAATTTATTATTTATTCAAAGATCATTTAATTGAAAGATCACATATTAGTTTATATGTTGAAGATGTTGACTCTTGTCCCGTTTTCCTTTTCAGCTCCTGCAATACATTTGTAACAGATTTGTCATATGACAGTCCCTCTATTGAACTACCTACCATGCGTTCTGTGTTCTTGACTATCCTCGACTAATGCAGTTTTGTTATTTTTTTCTAGAATCTTATCATGTGGTTACATTCTTACCTCTGTGATCTTTTTGTTGTCAACTGGAAATCATCAATTAAGAAGTATGAGATAGACGCCCCTTTAAGATTGTTTATATACATTTTCAGATTCTGTATATGAAAGTGTTAATTAACTACAGGATAATTCAGGAGAACAATTATGATTGAGTTTCTTCTCTAAGAACCGCCTCTTTAACTACCCTTTGGTTTTCCTCTGTTAATTCTCAGTTATTTATGTATCATATTTGTCATAGAATTACAAATATTCCATACTTACAAACTATACTTTGAATAAGTGTATTTTGTTTGGAAATTGTCTGAATTACACTGTTTTCACCCAAGAAATAATTATTTCAAGCTAAAGTGATTTTTCCTCCTTTGTACTGAAACACAGACAGAACTTTGGCTATCATCACATCATATTTGTGTTATACTTTTCATGTGCATATGCTTATTTCCTGTTGTAGTTAATAACATTCAATTTTTTTCAATATGATAAACATAATGCTTTATACAAAGAAGGTACTAATAGACATTAATGAATAAATAGATCATTAAACTATAAATAGAATTAATTTTGAAATAGAACAATTTTGAAATAAATACTGAGAAACACAACACTCTTAAAGGTAGTGCTTTATTTTTTATATTTTAATTTCTATTAGATTGAAAGAGCAGGTGTTCAGTGTAGGGGAGCAAAACATCATGAATGTGATATTGCTGAGTTTTGTGATGGAAGCTCACCGCAGTGTCCATATGATGTAACTATACAGAATGGACATGTATGTAAAGAAAAATATATGTGTTATGATGGAGGCTGCCAGGATCCAGATGCACGTTGTGAGATCACATTTGGAAAAGGTAATGTTGTTTTGTAAAATCTACATAGTTGGTACTTTATATTTTTATTTACATCACCAAGACAAGTGGCAATTAATTATATGCATAATTATATACATATGTATGCATGTATAATTTAAATTTTATCTATATATTTAAATTCTTTATTCTATTGAACATCTATATTTTTATTTTTTCAAACTTTATTAAGGTATAACTGATAAAGAAAGATACATATTTAAGGTATATGAATTAATGTTTTGATGTTTTGTGAAATAATTGCCACAATCAAGGTACTTAAAATATTAGTTATATATGTATACCAATAAATGAAATTGCTTGATCATAATGTTCATTTTTAATTTTTGAGGAGTCTATATATAGTTTTCCATAATGGCTGTGCCAACTTCATTCCCAACAACAGTGTATAAAGGTTCCACTTTCTCCACATCCTTGCTAGCACTTTTTATTTTCTATCTTTTTGATAATAGCTATCCTAAAAGGTGTAAGTTGTGGTTTTGAGTTATATTTTTCTGATGATTAGTGATGCTGAGCACATTTTCATAAATCTGGTGGTCATTTGTATGTCTTCTTTTGAGAAATGTCTATGCAGGTCTTTTGCTATTTTCAAATCTCATTATTTGTTTTTGCTCTTGAGTTGTATGAGTTATTACATATTTTGTAGATTAACCCATTATCAGATACGTGGTTTGCCAATATTTCTCCTACAGGTCTCATTTTCACTCTGTTGATTGTTTCCTTTATTAAGAAGTTTTTTAGTTTGGGCGCCTAGGTGGCTCAGTCAGTTGAGTGTCTGACTCTTGGTTTCAGCTTAGGTCATGATCTCATGGGTCTTGGGTCCAGCCCCACATCAGGCTCCCTGCTCAGTGGGGAGTCTGGAGTCTGCTTGAAAGATTCTGTCCTTCTGCCCCTCCTCCCTTTCTTGCTCTCTCTAAAAATAAATAAATAATTTTTGTAAAAAAAGAAGTTTTTTAGTTTGATGCAGTTCCACTTGTCTATTTTTGTTTTTGTTGTCTGTGCTCTTATGTCATATCTAAATATTATTTCCCAGACCAATGTTCAAGAGCTTTCTCCTGTTTTCTTCTTGTAGTTTACAGTTTCAGGTCTTAAGTTTAAACCTATCCTGACCCTTACCGCCTTCTGCAGCTTTATTGAGATGTAATTGACCTATAGCATTGTGTCATTTTAAGGTATATAACATGTTGATTTGGTATGCTTATATATTACAAAATGATTACCACTATACTGTTAGCTAACACCTCTATCATGTCCTTTAATTACCATTTGTTTCTGTGGTGAGAACATTTAAAATCTTTTCTCCTAGTAACTTTCAAGTATGTTATACAGTAGTATTAAGTATAATCATCATGTTGTACATTAGAACCCCAGAACTTAATTCATCTTATAACTAGAAATTGGTACCCTTTGACAAACATCTCTCCCTTTCCCCCACCTACCAGCCTATGGTAATCACAGGCTATGTACGCTTTGTTTCTTTGAGTTCAGTTTTTTGTTTTTTAGTGATTTCACATATAAGCAATATTATAGAGCGTTTGTCTTTCCTTGTCTAACTTATTTCACTTGGCATAATGCCCACAAGTTTATCCATGTTGGCACAAATGGAAGGATTTCCTTCTTCCTCATGACTGAATAAAATGTTATTTTATATAAATACTACATTTTCTTTATTGATCCATCCATTGACAGACACTGTTTCCATATCTTGCCTATTGTGAATAATGCTGATACAAACATGAGGATGCAGATTTCTGTTCAAGATTCTGTTTTCATTTCCCATGGATACGAAGTGGATTAGAAATGGGATTGCTGGATCATATGGTAGTTCTACTTTTAACTTTTTGAGAAACCACCATACTGCTATTCATAGTGGCTATACCAATTTACGTTTCCACCAACAGTGCGTAAGTGTTTCATTTTCCCCATATTTTCGCCGTTTGTTATTTCTTGAGTTTTTGATGAGAGCCATTCTAATAAATGTAAGGAGTTATCTCATTGTGGTTTCAGTTTGCATTTCTCTGATATTAGTGATATATTGAGCATATTTTCATGTACCTTTGGCTATTTTTATGTCTTTGAAAATAGTCTATTCTATTCCTTTGCTCATACCTAAATCAGATTGTTTGGGTTTTTGCTATTGAGTTTTACAAGTTCTTTATATATTTTGGACATTTTCCTTACCAAATACATGATTTGCAGATATTCTCTCCCATTCCATAGATCGTTTTCATTTTTTGATTGTTTCTTTTGCTATGCAGGAGCCTTTTAGTTTGATGAAGTCCCATTTATTATTTCTTGTTTTTGCTGCATGTGCTTTGGTGTCATATCTAAAAAGTCATTGCCAACAACAATGTCAATGTCAATGCTTTTTCCTTATGTCATCTTCTAGGATTTTTATGGTGTTCATTCTTACATTTAAGTCTTTAATCTATTTCAAGTTAATTTTTGTGAATTGTGTAAACCAGGGGTTTACTTTTATTCTTTTGCATGTGAACATCCTGTTTTCCCAATGTCATTTATAGAATAGATTCTCCTTTCCTTGTTGAGTATTTTTAGCTCCCTCATCAGATTATTTGTTGAGCATATACATGGGGTTTTGTTCTGGGCTCTCCATTCTGTTCCATTGGTTTGCTCTTCTTGTAACAGTATCATACTGTGTAATTGAAATCAGGAATTGTGTACCTCTAGTTTTGTTTTTTTTCTCAGGATTGCTTTGGCTTTTCAAAGTTTCTGTGGTTCCATACAAATTTTAGGAATTTTTTTCTATTTCTGAAAAATGCCATTGGAATTTTGATATAGATTGCATTGAAACTGCAGATGGTATTGGGTAGTATTGACTATTAATTCTTCTGATCCAGGAACACAGGATTTCTTTCCTTTTGTATCTTAGATTTTTTTCATGAAAGTCTTGTAATTTTCAGGGTACAGATCTCTCACTTATTTGATTAAATTTATTCTGAAGTATTTTATTGATTTTGATGCTAGTGAGAAAGGTATTACCTTTATTTCTTTTTAAGCTGTTTTGTTGTTAGTGTATAGAAATTCAAATGATTTCTGTATGTTGATTTTGTACCCTACCGAGTTACTGAATTTAATAGTTCTAACACACCTTTTTGGTTGGGTCTTTAGGACTATCTCTATATAAGATTATATTTTCTGCAAGACAGTTTTACTTCTTTCTTTCCATTTTGGGTGCCTTTTATTATTTTTCCTCCCTGACAGCTCTCATTACAACTTCTGGTACTGTGTTGAATATGAGTGGTGTGAATGAGCACATTTGTCTTATTCCTCATCTTACAGAAAAAGCTTTCAGCTTTTCACAATTGAGTATGATGTGGCTGTGGGTTTATTATATGTGGCCTTTATTTTGTTAAGGTATGTTCCTTCTATACTCAATTTGCTGATTATTTTTATCATGAAAGGATGTTGTATTTTGTCAAATGCTTTTTCTGTTTTTAATGAGAGGATCTTATGATCTTTTATCTTTCATTCTATTAATGTGGTATATCACAGTTATTGATTTGCATATGTTGTACTATCCTTGCATTCCAGAGATAAATACGATTTGATAATGGTGTTTGGTTCTTTTAATGTTCTGTTGAATTTAGTTTAGCAATATTTTGTTAAGAATTTTTACATCTGTATTCATTAGAGATGTTGGTCTATAGTTTTCTTATAGTGTTCTTATTTGACTTTGGTATCAATATAAAGCTGACCTCATAGGATGAATTTGGAAATAGTCTCTCCTCTTCAGTTTTCTGGAAGAGTTTGAGAATGATTGGCATTAACTCTTCTTTAAGTGTTTGGTATAATTCACCAGGGAGACTATCTGGCTTGGCCTTTTCTGTGTTGGGAGGTTTTCGATTACTGATTCTATCTCATTACTCACTATTGGTCTGTTCTGATTTTCTATTTTTTCATGATTTAGTATTGGTTGGTTATGTTTCTAGGAGTTTATCTACTTTTTATCTACTTTTTCTAGGTTATCCAATTTGTCAGCATATAATTATTCATAATAGTTGATGATGATCCTTTGCGTGTTTATGTTATCAGTTATAATGTTTCTTCTTTAATTTATGGTTATTTATTTGAATCTTCTTCTTTTCTTAGTCTAGTTGGATATTTGTCAATTTTGTGTGTCTTTTCAAGAAACCAACTCTTATTTTGTATTTCTTTCCATCTGCTAATCTGGTGGCTTGTTTGTTCTTTTTCCTTTTTCCTTGAGGTATAGAGTTAGGTTGTTTATTTGAGACCTTTTTTTTTTCATATATGGAGGCTTTTGTTGCTATAAACTTCCCTCTTAGAACTGCTTTGCAGAATCCTATAGATTTTGATATGTTGTTCTTCCATTTTCTTTTTTTTTTTAATTTTTTTTATTCTTATGTTAATCCCCATACATTACATCATTAGTTTTAGATGAAGTGTTCCATGATTCATTGTTTGTGCACAACACCCAGTGCTCCATGCAGAATGTGCCCTCCTCAATACCCACCACCAGGCTAACCCATCCTCCCACCCCCCTCCCCTCTAGAACTCTGTTTGTTTTTCAGAGTCCATCGTCTCTCATGGTTCATCTACCCCTCCAATTTCCCCCGCTTCATTCTTCCCCTCCCGCTACCTTCTTCTTCTTTTTTTTTTT
>NC_058404.1:35995768-36037406 GCF_002201575.2 Neomonachus schauinslandi
ATTTTGATGGACTCCTGTCTCACATTGAGGTCTTTCAACCATTTGGAGTCTATTTTTGTGTGTGGTGTAAGGAAATGGTCCAGTTTCATTCTTCTGCATGTGGCTATCCAATTTTCCCAACACCATTTGTTGAAGAGACTGTCTTTATTCCATTAGACATTCTTTCCTGCTTTGTCAAAGATGAGTTGACCATAGAGTTGAGGGTCCATTTCTGGGCTCTCTATTCTGTTCCATTGATCTATGTGTCTGTTTTTGTGCCAGTACCATGCTGTCTTGATGATGACAGCTTTGTAATAGAGCTGGAAGTCCGGAATTGTGATGCCGCCGGCTTTGCTTTTCTTTTTCAACATTCCTCTGGCTATGCGGGGTCTTTTCTGGTTCCATACAAATTTTAGGATTATTTGTTCCATTGCTTTGAAAAAAGTGGATGGTATTTTGATGGGGATTGCATTGAATGTGTAGATTGCTCTAGGTAGCATGGACATCTTCACAATATTTGTTCTTGCAATCCATGAGCATGGAATGTTTTTCCATTTCTTTGTGTCTTCCTCAATTTCTTTCATGAGTATTTTATAGTTTTCTGAGTACAGATCCTTTGCCTCTTTGGTTAGATTTATTCCTAGGTATCTTATGGTTTTAGGTGCAGTTGTACATGGGATCGACTCCTTAATTTCTTTTTCTTCTGTTTTGTTGTTGGTGTATAGGAATGCCACTAATTTCTGGGCATTGATTTTATATCCTGCCACTCTACTGAATTCATGTATGAGTTCTAGCAGTTTTGGGGTGGAGTCTTTTGGGTTTTCCACATAAAGTATCATATCATCTGTAAAGAGTGAGAGTTTGACTTCTTCTTTGCCAATTTGGATGCCTTTGATTTCTTTTTGTTGTCTGATTGCTGTGGCTAGGACTTCCAATACTATGTTGAATAGCAGTGGTGATAGTGGACATCCCTGCCGCGTTCCTGACCTTAGGGGGAAAGCTCTCAGTTTTTCCCCATTGAGAATGATATTCGCTGTAGGTTTTTCATAGATGGCTTTTATGATATTGAGGTATGTACCTTCTATACCTATACTCTGAAGAGTTTTGATTAAGAAAGGATGCTGTACTTTGTCAAATGCTTTTTCTGCATCTATTGAGAGGATCATATGATTCTTTTTCTTTCTTTTGTTAATGTATTGTATCACATTGATTGATTTGCGGATGTTGAACCAACCTTGCAGCCCAGGGATAAATCCCACTTGGTCATGGTGAATAATCCTTTTAATGTACTGTTGGATCCTATTGGCTAGTATTTTGGTGAGAATTTTTGCGTCCATGTTCATCAGGGATATTGGTCTGTAATTCTCCTTTTTGATGGGGTCTTTGTCGGTTTTGGGATCAAGGTAATGGTGGCCTCATAAAACGAGTTTGGAAGTTTTCCTTCCATTTCTATTTTTTGGAACAGTTTCAGAAGAATAGGTATTAATTCTTCTTGAAATGTTTGGTAGAATTCCCCTGGGAAGCCATCTGGCCCTGGGCTTTTTTTTGGGAGATTTTTGATGACTGCTTCAATTTCCTTAGTGGTTATAGGTCTGTTCAGGTTTTCTGTTTCTTCCTGGTTCAGTTTTGGTAGTTGATACATCTCTAGGAATGCATGCATTTCTTCCAGGTTATCTAATTTGCTGGCATAGAGTTGCTCATAATATGTTCTTATAATTGTTTGTATTTCTTTGGTGTTGGTTCTGATCTCTCCTCTTTCATTCATGATTTTGTTGATGTGGGTCATTTCTCTTTTCTTTTTGATAAGTCTGGCCAGGGGTTTATCAATCTTGTTAATTCTTTCAAAGAACCAGCTCCTAGTTTCGTTGATCTGTTCTACTGTTCTTTTAGTTTCTATTTCATTGATTTCTGCTCTGATCTTTATTATTTCTCTTCTCCTGCTGGGTTTAGGCTTTATCTGCTGTTCTTTCTCCAGCTCCTTTAGGTGTAGGGTTAGGTTGTATACTTGAGACCTTTCTTGCTTCTTGAGAAAGGCTTGTATTGCTATATACTTTCCTCTTAGGACTGCCTTTGCTGCATCCCAAAGATTTTGAATAGTTGTGTTTTCATTTTCATTGGTTTCCATGTATTTTTTTAATTCTTCTTTAATTTCCTGGTTGACCCATTCATTCTTCAGTAGGATGCTCTTTAGCCTCCAT
Organism: Neomonachus schauinslandi; assembly: GCF_002201575.2. NCBI lineage: Eukaryota > Metazoa > Chordata > Mammalia > Carnivora > Phocidae > Neomonachus > Neomonachus schauinslandi. Next base: position 35,997,946 of record NC_058404.1, read on the forward strand.
GTATTTGAGTTCTTTCTGACTTTCCTCTTGTGATTGAGTTCTAGTTTCAAAGCATTGTGGTCTGAAAATAGGCAGGGAATGATCCCAATCTTTTGGTCCCGGTTGAGACCTGATTTATGACCTAGGATGTGATCGATTCTGGAGAATGTTCCATGGGCACTAGAGAAGAATGTGTATTCCGTTGCTTTGGGGTGGAATGTTCTGAGTATGTCTGTAAAGTCCATTTGGTCCAGTGTGTCATTTAAAGTCTTTATTTCCTTGTTGATCTTTTGCTTAGACGATCTGTCCATTTCAGTGAGGGGGGTGTTAAAGTCCCCCACTATTATTGTATTGTTGTCAATGTGTTTCTTTGCTTTTGTTATTAATTGGCTTATATAATTGGCTGCTCCCATGTTAGGGGCATAGATATTTACAATTGTTAGATCTTCTTGTTGGATAGATCCTTTAAGTATGATATAGTGTCCTTCCTCATCTCTTATTACAGTCTTTGGTTTAAAATCTAATTTGTGTGATATAAGGATTGCCACCCCAGCTTTCTTTTGGTGTCCATTAGCATGGTAAATGGTTTTCCACCCCCTCACTTTAAATCTGGGGGTGTCTTTGGTTCTAAAATGTGTCTCTTGCAGACAGCATATCGATGGGTCTTGTTTTTTAATCCAGTCTGATAGCCTGTGTCTTTTGATTGGGGCATTGAGCCCATTTACATTCAGGGTAACTATTGAAAGATAGGAATTTAGTGCCATTGTATTGCCTGTAAGGTGACTGTTACCGTATATTGTCTGTGTTCCTTTCTGGTCTATATTGCTTGTAGGCTCTCTCTTTGCTTAGAGGACCCCTTTCAAGATTTCCTGTAGGGCTGGTTTTGTGTTTGCAAATTCCTTTAGTTTTTGTTTGTCCTGGAAGCTTTTTATCTCTCCTTCAATTTTCAATGACAGCCTAGCTGGATAGAGTATTCTTGGCTTCATATTTTTCTCATTTAGTGCTCTGAATATATCCTGCCAGTCCTTTCTGGCCTGCCAGGTCTCTGTGGATAGGTCTGTTGCCAATCTAATGTTTCTACCCTTGTAGGTTACATATCTCTTCTCCCAAGCTGCTTTCAGGATTTTCTCTTTGTCTATGAGACTCGTAAGTTTTACTATTAGATCAGGGTGTTGACCTATTTTTATTGATTTTGAGAGGGGTTCTCTGTGCTTCCTGGATTTTCATGCCTGTTTCCTTTCCCAAATTAGGGAAGTTCTCTGCTATAATTTGCTCCATTATACCTTCTGCCCCTCTCTCTCTTTCTTCTTCTTCTGGCATCCCAATTATTCTAATGTTGTTTCGTCTTATGGTATCGCTTATCTCTCGAATTCTGCCCTCATGATCCAGTAGTTGTTTATCTCTCTTTTTCTCAGCTTCTTTATTTTCCATCATTTCATCTTCTATATTACTGATTCTCTCTTCTGCCTCATTTATTCTAGCAGTTAGCGCCCCCATTTTTGATTGCACCTCATTAATAGCCTTTTTGATTTCTACTTGGTTGGATTTTAGTTCTTTTACTTCTCCAGAAAGGGTTTCTCTAATAACTTCCATATTTTTTTCAAGCCCAGCTAGTATCTTTAAAGTGATGATTCTGAACTCTAGATCTGACATCGTACTAATGTCCATATTGAGTAGGTCCCTGGCAGTCGGTACTACCTCTTGTTCTTTTTGTTGAGGTGATTTTTTCCATCTTGTCATTTTGTGCAGAGGAGAATTGATTAATGAGAGAACAAAATGCTAGCAGAGTAACAACGTCCCCAGAAAATATACTCTAAACAAATCAGAAAAGACTTGAAGCAGTGGGAAAAGAAAGGGAAAGCGAGAAAAAAGAAAAAGAAAAAAAAGAAAAAGATAAAGATAAAAACAAAAACAAACAAAACAAAACAAAACAAGAACAACAAAAAAACCAGAATGTGATCAAATATGATCAGGCTGGTATATAGATCAGTGCCACACACTAGATTTGGGGTGTATTTTGGTTTTTTAGAAGAAAGTGCCTCCCAAAATTTTAAAGAAAGAAAAACTTATATATGTACAAAAATAAGGGTTGATATGATGAAGGGATGGAATATGACTGTAAAGATGGAAATTATAAAAAATTTTATAAAAGGAATTGATAAGAAGTTGTTTGAAAAAAGAAAGAGGAGGATTTAAAAAAAGAAAAAAAAAAGGGAGAGGATGTGATCAGGCAGGGGAATAGAAAACACCATATACTAGAGATTTAGGGTATATTTTAATCTGTTAGAAGAAACTATCTCAAAATTTTAAAGAGAGAACAACTTATATATATAAGCCAAAAATACGGGTAACTACTATGAAGGGGTAGAATATGACTCTAAAAATGAAAAATAAAAATGTTTTTTTTTAAAAAAAGGGATATATAAGATGTTGGTTGAGAAAGGGAAAAAGAAAAATTCAAAAAGAAAAAAAAAGAAAAAAAGACAGTTAAAAAAATTAACTTTGAAAGACTACAGAATCATGGTAAAAAAGCCATGAATTCTATGTGCAGTATTCCCCTAGCGCTGGAGTTCTGCCGTTCTCATTGATGGGTAAACTTGGCCTTGGCTGGCTGTTCTCGCTGATCTTCTGGGGAGGGGCCTGTTGCCGTGGTTTCCAAATGTCTCTGCCGGAGGCGGAATTGCCCCGCCCTTGCCCCCTCCCGGCTAAGTAATCTGCTTGGGTTTGCTCTCCGGGGCTTTTGTTCCCTGGAGCTTTCCGTACAGCTTTGGAGGCGGAGAGTGAAAATGGCGGCCTCCCAATCTCCGCCCCAGAGGAGCCAAGAACTCGGGGCCCCGCTTCTCAGTGAGCCCCCAGAGAAAAGCCGTCAGTCACTCCCGTCTCCCCGGTCTCCAGCCGCACTCCGTGCTCACCCGGCCTGTGACCGCGCGTTTCTATCTCTGGCACCCGACCCCGGGTGGAGTCTCCAAACCCAGCAGATCCCTGCGGCGCACTCCTGTGCGGCTCCTCCTGGGGGAGGAAGGTGAGTCTCCCCGGATCTGCCGCTTGTTGGGTCCCTGCTGGAGGAGCAGTGGCCCGACTGTGCCACGGATCACGGTTTATGGCAACCCCGAGCTGAGAGCCCGCACCTGGGCTCCGCCTCTGCAGCCGGCTTCCCTGCTCCGATACCTGGGAGCTCTGCCACACTCAGGCACCCCCGGTCTTTCTGTGACCCCGAGGGTCCTGAGACCACACTGTCCCGGAGGGTTCCACCCCCCGCTTAGCCACCAGAGTGACGTCCCTCGGTGGAGCCGACTTTTAAAAGTTCCGATTCTATGCTCCGCGGCTCTATCACTTGCCAGAAGCGGCCGCCGGAGGCCCCTCCCCCGCCGTCTATCCTCCCGAATATCGCCTCGGATTCACTTCTCCGCACGTCCTACCTTCCAGAAAGTGGTCGCTTTTCTGATGAGAGAGTTGTTGCTCTTCTTTTCTTCGATCTCCTGTTGAGTTTGTAGGTGTTCAGAATGGTTTGATCAGGAGACGAAATCCAGGTCTCCTACTCCTCCGCCAATTTGCTCCGCCCCCCTGTTCTTCCATTTTCATTTGTTTCAGTTTATTTTTTGATTTCATGTTTGATTTCTTCTTTGACCCACCAGTCGTTTCAGAGCATGTTCTCTATTTTCCACATATTGGTGTTTTCCAGATTTCTTTCTATTGTTAATTTTCAGTTCCATATCATTGTTGTTGGAAAAGTTACTTTGTATGATTTCAGTCTTAAATTTGCTAAGACTTGTTTTATGACTTACCATATGATCTGTCCTGGAGAATGTTCCATGCACACTTGAGAAGAATGTGTATTCTGCTGCTGCTAAATGGAATATTCTGTATGTGTCTGTTATATCCATTTGGTCCAAGGTCTGGTCTTAGTCCAGCTTTTCCTTGTTGGTTTTCTGTCTGGATATCTATCCATTGTAGAAAGTGGAATCTTTAATTCCTGTAGTATTATTGTATTGTTGTCAAGTTTCTCCCTTCAGTTTTCTTAGTACTTGCATATGATATTTAGGTACTACAATGTTGGGTGCATATATATTTATGATTGTCATATCTTGAAGAATTGACTGCCTTATTGTATAATGATCTTTTTTCCCTTCTTGTTGCCATTTTGGCTTACAGTCCATTTTGTTTGACATATAGCTATCCCTGCTTGCTTGTTTTCCACTTGCATGGAAAATCTTTTTCCATTCCTCTACATTTGCTTATGTGTGTCCTTATAGCTGAAGTGGTTTTCTTGTGGGCAGCATATACTTGGGTATGGTTTTTCTACCCATTCATGAAGCAACTCTATGTCGTTTGATTAGAAAATTCAATTCATTTGCATTTAGACTGTTTATGGATAGGCAAGGACTTACTAATTCCAACTTGTTGATTGTTATTTTGCTGTTTCTTGTTTCTTCCTCTCTTCCTGCCTTCCTTTGTGAATTTGTGATTTTTCGTAGTAGTATGCTTTGATTCCCTTCTCTTTTTAAAAAATTTTTTAAATTATTATGTTATGTTAATCACCATACATTACATCATTAGTTTTTGATGTAGTGTTCCATGATTCATTATTTGCATATAACACCCAGTGCTCCATTCAGTACGTGCCCTCTTTAATACCTGTCACCAGGCTAACATAACATAATAAAATTAAAAATAAATAAATAAAGAAAGAAATAATGGGTAAAAATCATATGACTCTTTCATTAGATGCAGAAAAAGCACTTGACAAACTATAAGATAGTTTAATGGTGAAAATTTAAACAAATTCCTGGATTTTTTGTGTTTCTTTTGTCTTTGCATTTTTTGCATATTTGATAGAGTAGTATCCTTTTCCAGAGTTTATGGACTGGTTTTGATGGGGAAATACCTTTACCTGTGGGTGAGTGTGTTGGGAGGCATTCTCTCAGTGAAGTATAGAGATTACAGCTCCAGGGAAGGCGCTGTGGCACAGTCTCTATGCAGCTTCTTCAGCTGAGGTCAGTGCCAGTGAAGATTGCAGGGGTCCTCAAATGACCAAAGCTGTGGCAAGGTTGTTGGGTTCTTCATTGTTGGGTTCTTCACTTCAAGGTGATGGTGGTGATGGTGGTGGTGGTGGTGGAGGTGGTGGTGGTGGAGGTGGCAGTGGCAATGGTGTCTGATGCACAGTGCCTCTGTTGTAGTGATAGGGCTGAGGTTGGAGCACTTATAGAGTGAAAGCATGCCAAGGTCTGGGGCCATGGCTAGCCCAGAGTGTCAGTGGCTCTGCTACCTTAGGCACAGGTGTTCTTGGAGGATTCCTGGAGGTAGGGACTGGGAAGCATGTGCTCACTGAGCAACAGTGGATCCAGGGTCTATTTGAGTAGCACAAAGGGGCAGTGGCTCTTGTGCCTAAAATGTGGGTGCATGTGGAGCAGCTATAGCTCTGGCGTCTGGGGCACCTGCAGTATTTGGAAAGAGGGGTGGCAGCCCTGGTTCTGAGAGAGCAGAACATCAACTCTTTCTGAGTGGGGCATAGCAACGTCTCTTATCTGGAGGGTCAGCAGTGGGGATGGCTGTTGATTACCTCAGTGGCAAAAACTACTAGTGTCTTTCTGGAGCTCCAGGTGAACACTGGGATTTTCTACTGTGAAAGCTATGGGAAGTCTACGGCTGTCATGAGGATTGTTGAGGTCCCCAGTGGCAAAGTCTGCCAGTGTCTTCTGCAGAGCAGGCCACTGGGTACTATGGTGGCATCTGCTGCATGTTACTGAGAGCTCCCACCCATCTTTGTTCTAGTTGTTTCCAGGTGTCTCCTCCTTTTTTTTGGGGGGGTGCTCATCACATAGCTGTAAGTTCTTAAATGATACTCTTGAGCCCTTCCAGTGCTATTTTCATTTGTAGATAGTGGTCTTCTTGTTTTTTTGTGTGTGTGAGGGGGTGAAGGCTGGCATCCCCTACTTTGCCATCTGGCTGATCTTATTCTTCCTCAGTACAATTTTTTAAATGGAAGAAAGGTAAGTGTGTGTCCTTAGCTTACTAGATCTTCCTAGTTCATTTCTTTATAAAATATATAGGATAATCTTAATAAGAAATCAAGGCCTCAGAAATTCCTTACCATAAAGTACTTTCTAAATGTTAATATTAAGAGGGAGTCAACTTATTTAATTAATATTTGGCCCCAAATCCCAGACTGTCATACATTTTCAGTTCCAGTATAGATGATGCCCCACTGTCTTTGGGCCCTAGAAAACTTCTTTGTAAGTACACTTGTTGGTATAACCAATACAAGGAAGACAGGGACTGTGGCTATTGATAGTACTTGTGATAGTACTTGTGCATTTATCTGAGGTAAAATGAAGTTATCTTAGAAACAGAAATAGTAGAATTTATAAAGGTGAGAATAAGATCAATAGGAAGTTTCAGGAATTACATAATGGAAAACAAGTATTCAAGCGGTCATTCAACTGAGCTTAGTGTGTGATCTCATGAATGGTAATGGATTGCTTATAAAGTGTTTGTAAGACTGCTTATGTTAATAGCTGATCTCACTTAATTCAATATTCCAAACTCTCCAATTCCTAAAATATATTTACATAGGTTGAGCTGGCTACCTGAGCTCCCACTGTCCTCAAATACTGGCTCAGTTTGGAGCTCTGTATGGATCAATCTGATCTTCCTGTTACTAGTAAACTGTGGCATCTGGTATAATATATTTTGTATAGGACACACATTCCTAAAGTGTTTTGGTTTACCACAGTGGCAATTCCCTTTATGGGTTAAAGAATAAAGTAAATTGTTACTATACAAATACAGTGGTTCAAAAGTTTTTTCTTTCTCATATAATATTCCGGAGTTAGGCATGTTGTTAAAGACATCTCAGCGACTTCGCTCTATGACATTTTCTAAGAATCTGTGGTCTTTCTTCTTGCTCAGCCATACCTTATGTCTCTGGTAGAAGATAGTTTCCCCAAATAATGCAATATATGTTAAGGAAAAAAAAAAGAAGAAGAAGATAGCCGGAGGGGAAGAATGAAGGGGAGAAAATCGGAGGGGGAGACAAACCATGAGAGACGATGGACTCTGAAAAACAAACTGAGGGTTCTAGAGGGGAGGGGGGTGGGAGGATGGGTTAGCCTGGTGATGGGTATTAAAGAGGGCACGTTCTGCATGGAGCACTGGGTGTTATACACAAACAATGAATCATGGAACACTACATCAAAAACTAATGATGTAATGTATGGTGATTAACATAACAATAATAAAAAAAAAAGAAGATAGTTTCCCAGCACAAAATCTTTATACCAGCCTATGGAATCCAGGAAAGAGGAAATGAAACTGTAACTACCTTTTATTTACTGCCATTAACTTGATGATTTGGATATGTAATGTCTGCTGATTTTCCAATGACCAGAACCTAGTCACATAACCACATCTGGTTGCAAGAGAGTCTGAGAAATGTTTTTTTTTTTAGCTTGGGGTTTGTTGCCCTGCTAATAATAAGAAACTTCTATTACTAAATGGAAAAAAAAAAAGGAGTGGATATGGGGAACAATTGCCAGTTTCTGTGTTATCTTTCCTCTCTCTTTAGCTCAGCATTAGTCATTAGAGGTGTTGGTAGCAGGATACTCTTCCTACTAGTCATGTTTGTCTGGAGTGCCAAAGTTTATATAGAGAAGGCAGAGATCAGTATGGATCAAAGTGTCATGAACTGTTTTATTGATGATAAGCAAGATTTCACAGTAAGCTTCTAGATTCATCTTTTTCTGTAGAGATCTCAGATAGGATTTTCCTAGTACCACTTTCCAGGAACTGTCCAGTATCCACATGGTTACTGTGGGAAATATCCTATTATTATAGTATGGTCTTATAATACCTTTATTCATATTTGATTGTACTGTAGTGGGTACCTACCCAGGCCTGGTCCAATTGCCGTACTCTCCTATCTTGATACAGTTGGTCCATGTTAAGTGAGCATCTGACTCATGTTAAGGGAGTTGGAGAAGTTCTGAATCTCTTTTCTGGAATTTCTAGACAGTTGAACCAAGAGAAATTTCCCTCTAAGGACTCAAAACTATCATATGTAAAGCCCTAGAGTTTTTAGGAGCTATGCTTTTGACCATGTGGAGGAAGGTTGGCCTAATGAAATAGAAAAATGAAGCTGGAGTGTAAACATAAATGAAAACAAGAGAAAGAAAGATAAAATACCTGTATTTCTTCCTTCAATACCAGTGTAATAAATTATGTTTCATTAGTCTGTCTGTTCTTAGTCTCATAATTTTTTATGAATTTTCTGGACTTATTAGAAATGATACTTCTCCATCATTTCAGCTGGTGTAGAGTAGTAATCTATAGTTTATTGGAGGTGGAAAAGAATTACAGGTCAAGGGGCTTCAGATTTAGTAAGTTTATGCTTATCTTCAATGCCTCTTTAAGACTGTTTTAGAAGCCATGAGGAAAAGATTTCTACTCTCTCCTCTCATCATTCATTTGTGGAAAATTTAAATTGGTTTGATCTGAAAATTCTTTGAAAAATGTAGGATTTATATTCCCTCTTTCAATAAAAATATTTGGGGGACCACAAAACAGAAAATACAATGAAATTAGTGAGTTGACATTGGGAACATAATTTAGAAGATATCACTAAGAAGTTTGTTTCAAATATTAATCTTTAAAAATCTCTATTGCCTCAAATAGAATAAGTGTAATTCATGTTGGAGACCTTGGTTTTGGATGTCAAACTCCATAAGGAAGAAAGATTATGGGATATAGTTACTCAAGGTGTTGATTTTTTCATTCCCTCAATAAATATTTATCTAACACCTTAATTGGGCATGGCACTACTCTTCTAGCACTGGAAACTCAGTGATGTACAAGACAAAAAAAGATTTCTGTTGTTATGGAGGTTATAGTCCAGAGAAGGGTTCAGGTAGTAAACATAAAAAGAAGGACAGTGTTGCTGAGTTGTGATGAACCAAGCTGAGTAAAGATCATGGTAAGAAAATTAGATTTTATCCTTGGTGTAAATAGGAAGCCATTTGAGATATTTAAGTCAGAGACTGATACATGATTTTTATATTTAAAAAAATCACTCTGATTTATGGTATGCAGAATGTACTATAGGGAGTGGAGAACGGAAGTAGGGAGTCAATTAGAAGGCTTTTATAGAATATTAGAAGAGAAATTGATGAACGCTCAGCCTAGACTTGTAGCCATTGAGAAGGTAAGAAGTGATCATACTCTGGCTATATTTAGGAAATAGTGTCAGTAAGACTTGGATTAGGTGGTAGAGGCAGGTAGTGAGGAGAAGAAAGAAATCAAGGATGATTTCTGCTTTGGCCTGAACATCTGGTTGACTAATGATCCTAAAAACTGAAATAAGGAAGTCTAGGGGTAAATCAGAATTTGGTTTTAGGGTATGTTAAACTGTAAATGCCTGTTAGTCACAAGATGAAGTTGAGTCAGATATCAGGTTATGAAAGCCAAAATTTTAGCTAACATTTCAGTGGCTCTGTTTATTCTAGTTGAGATGGGTGGCCATTCAAATGGAAACATAAGCTAGTAGTCTCTAATAGTTGTCAAGGAGTATAGCCTCAAAATTCCTAATGCTCAATGCTATTTATGAAGATTGCCTAAATTATTTACAATAATTTTCCAACATTCACATTTACTGCCCTAGTACCAGCCATGCACAAGTATCTATGCCAGTGCATTCATTATTTAATTGTACCTCATGGTGTTTGATAATAGGATACAGGGAACCTAAGTACACTATTTGGACTATGGAAGGACAGATTCTCTTAGTAGATTTGGTCAGTATACTGGATACAAGGGAACATTTTGACATGTGACTTCACATTTGCAAAGTGTTGCCCTTTTAGTGTTTCCATCTCACCCTGGAAAACCCACACTGATCTGAGGGAAAGTCCCTAACACTAATGAAAGAGGGTATTCAAGAGAGAAATTAATAATAAAGTTCATTGGTACCTTTAGATGCAATAGATGGACTAATAAAAAAATAGGCTAGATGAAGAACATCACTTTCAACAGAATTCACCTGACTACAGATATTCCTCAACTTATGATGGGGTTATATCTTGATAAACCATGCATTTAATACACTTAGCCTACTGAACATCATAACTTAGCCTACCCTCCCTTAGAGATGCTCAGAAAGAACACTTAATTAGCCTATAATAGGGCAAAATCACCTAACACAAAGCCTATTTTGCAATAAAGTGTTGAATATCTCATGTAATTTTTTGAATACTATAAAAATAGAATTGTTATATGGCTACAGAATGGTTGTAAGTGTATTGGTTGTTTACACTTAAGATTGTATGGCTGACTGGGAACTGTGGCTTGCTGCTGCTGCCCAGCATCATAAGTGACTATAGTTTCTACTGAATGTATATTGCTTTTACACCATCATAAATTTGAAAAATTGTTAAGTTGAACCATTGTAAGTTAGTCTATGACTAAATACAATTTTTATATTATCTCTCCAAATGGGACTGAATTATCCAATTTCTGACTTTTCTTGAATAATATCTTGGTGTTAACAAGCCCTGAATTGGCATTCCTAACCTGGTATCTCAGATTTACAAGTGAACTGATTAAACATTGTGAATACTTAGAAATAACATCACCATTCCTAATGGTATCTATACAGTCACCTTTGATGGACCAATGTTTAAAAATGGTGAAAAGAGAATTAGGAAATGGTAAAGGAAGAAAAAGAATGTGGGGGGAAATGTAATTAATGAAAGGAGCAGGAAAACAAGAAAAACCCCCTTGATCATAAAAGAAAATGGGGAAGGATTAGATGGGAATTCACAGTGGCTAAATAAACATCATCTTAATTCTCCTAACAATCCATTGAGGTAGATATTGTTTCTTTTATAGATGAGGCAGCTGTATTTAGGAAGTTTCATTTTACAGAAGGTAACTGCTAGGCAGAATTCTTTTTTTCTTTAAGTTTTTATTTAAATTACATTTAGTTAACATACCGTGTAATATTAGCTTCAGATGTACATTATAGTGATTCAGCATTTCCATACAACACACAATGCTCATCACAAGTGCACTCCTTAATTTCCATCACCTATTTAACTCATGCTTCCACTCACCTCCCTTCTGGTAACCATTGGTTTGTTCTCTATAGTTAAGGATCCATTTCTTGGTTTGTCTCTCTTTCCCCCTTTGCTCATTTATTTTGTTTCTTAAATTCCACATATGAGTGAAATCAGATGGTATTAGTCTTTCTCTGACTGATTTTGCTTAGCATAATATTCTCTAGCTCTATCCATGTCATTGCAGATGACAAGATCTCATTCTTTATTAATTAATTTATTTATTTGAGAGAGAGAGCACACAAGCAGGGGGAGGGGCAGAGGTAGAGGGAGAGGGAGAAGCAAGGAGCCTGGTGCGGGGCTCGATCACAGGACCCTGGGATCATGACCTGAGCTGAAAGCAAATGCTTAAAGACTGAACCACCCAGGTGCCCCAAGATCTCATTCTTTTTTTATGGCTGAGTAATATTCCATTGTATATGTATACCACATCTTCTTTATCCTTTCATCAGTCAGTGGACATTTGGGCTTTTTCCATAATTTGGCTGTTATAGATAATGCTGCTATAAACATCAGGGTGCATGTGTCCCTTTGAATCAGTATTTTTGTAGCTTTTGGGTAAATACCTAGTAGTGTAATTGCTGGATCCTAGGATTGTTCTATTTTTAACATTTTTACGAACCTCCATACTGTTTTCCAGAATGGCTGCACCAGTTTGTATTCCCACCAACAGTGCAAGAGGGTTCCCCTTTCTCCACATCCTTGCCAACATTTGTTATTTCCTGTTATTAATTTTAGCCATTCTGACAGGTGACAGGTGATATCCCATTTTAGTTTTGATTTGTATTTCACTGATGATGAGTGATGTTGAGCATATTTTCATGTGTCCATTGGCCATCTGTATGTCTTTTTTGGAAAAATGTCTGTTCATGTCTGCTGCCCATTTTAATTGGATTATTTTGGGTGTTGAGTGTGACAAGTTCTTTATCTATTTTGGATACTACCCCTTTATCACATAGGCCATTTGCAAATATTTTCTCCCATTCCATAGGTTGCCTTTTAGTTTTATTGATTGTTTCCTTCACTGTGCAGAAGCTTTTTATTTTGATGTAGCCCCAATAGTTTATTTTTGCCTTTGTTCCCCTTCCTTCAGGGGACATATCTAGAAAGAAATTGCTACAGCTGATGTCAAAGAGGTTACTGACTGTATTCTCCCCTAGGATTTTCATGATTCCATGTCTCACCTTTAGATCTTTCATCCATTTTGAATTTATTTTTGTGTATGGTGTAAGAAAGTAGTCTAGCTTCATTCTTTCCACGTTGCTATCCAGTTTTCCTAACACCATTTGTTGAAGAGAATGTCTTTTTCCTGTGGATATTCTTTCCTGATTTGTCAAAGATTAATTAATTGAAAAGATTAATAGAAAACCCATTTCTGGGTTTTCTATTCTGTTCCATTGATCTATGTATATATTTTTGTGCCAGTTTTACCATACTGTTTTGATCACTACAGTTTTGTAATATAACTTGAAGTCCAGAATTGTGATGTCTCCAGCTTTGCTTTCTTTTTCAAGATTGCTTTGGCTATTTGGGGTCTTTTGTGGTTCCATGCAAATTCAGGATTCTCCTAGTGTACAGGCCTTGGATAATCCCCTCCCTTTGAGTTGGAGCAGAACCAGTGAATATGTGATGGAATATCATTCCTGTGATTATAGTATATAGTAAAGATAAAGGAATTTTGAAGATGAAATTATTAAGGTCCATAATTAGTGAGCTTTGAGTTAATCAAAAGGGAGATCATTCTGAGTGCGCCTGACCTAATCATGTGAGTCCTTTAAAAGATGGGAGATGTCAGAGAGATTCTCTTGTTGGCTTGGAAGAAATAAACTGTCATGTTGTGAGAGGGCCATGTGATTAGGATGTGAGGGGAATTCCTAGGAGCCAAGAGCAACCCCTGGCAGATAATAAGAAAAGGAATGTATGGCTATAAAAAAAACTTGAATTCTACCAACAACCAATGAGCTCACAAGAGGACTTTCGCCTCTGATGGGAGTGCAGCCCCAGCCAATAACTTTATTTGGTCTTATGAGTCTCTTGAGCAAAAAGAGAACTCACTTGTGTGATATTATAAATGGGTGTTGTTTTAAGTTCCCAAGATTTTGGTAATTTTTTACACAGTGATGAAAACCAAATATAGTAATGAAGGAAAAAATAGTTTGGCAGTTTTGCTCCCTTCATGTTAGACATCCTGAAGATACAATTAGGTTTCTTCAATGAGATTTTGTTATAGACCTGGTTTTTTTTATGAATTCCTACTTGTAATCTAGGAAAGCAAGTATAGTTTTCTTGGATTCTCTCTATTGCTTTGTTTCACAGAGCACTCTCACGGTTTACGCTTCTATAACTCTCCTTACCCCTCGTGATATCTTTTGTGATGGAAATGACCGAAAATGAAACAAAAAGATTTATAACCATGAGCACTGCTTATCACTTTAATTCTCTTTTCTTAAAATCTCACTAGGAAATTTTCTGAATTAGATACTAGTAGAGAAGGCAAAGCAAACATATAATATATGAGGGAATGGACTAAGATGAAAAAGGAAGGGAGTTTTAATCCAAATATATTTCTAATGTTGGCAGGTTCAAAAAATGCACCATTTGCCTGCTATGAAGAAGTACACTCTCAAGGTGATAGGTTTGGGAACTGTGGTCATAAAAGAGGCAGTTATCAATACTGTCTATGGAGGTATGCTATGCAAATATTAAAGATACTTTTCTTATGTTCTATAAGATTCTATTTTTAGTTTTTCTTTATATATGTCATTCATTCCAGTGGTTTCAAGTATCACATGTGTATGGGAGTGAATCTTAAATCAAATTCTGTAGCCCTGACATCTTTCTTGTGCTACAGGCTTAAATTTCTGTCTAATTTTTATACGTTTGTATGTGACTGATCATTAGGCTTCTAAATTCAATCCAAGATTGAAAGTAATAATATCCATTATGCCTTTCCTATTTGAACCTACACATTCTTCCTTATAAAAATACTATCCCCATTCACTTCATTGCTTGCCCAAGCTGAAGACTGCCCAGTGTCTATAAAATGAAATTAAATTTCTCCTGCATCTGAAGAGCAAGCTCTTTGATATTTTGGTCATGAATTTATTTTAACAAACATTTATTAAGAATCTACTCTGTGCTGGACACTGGGCTAGCTACTTGTTAGCAAAGCATTCATGGCCTTTGTACTTATGGAATTTGAACACGCCATGTAGTTTTGTTTCCTTGGTTTGTTATGCTGTTACTTTGTTTGGTAATACCTTACTCTCTGCCTATTGAAATTCTACTAATTAGTAAGCTTTGACTCAGATGGCAGAATCTTTTCCATGAAGTTTCCCCTAATTGTTAAGTTAAAATGTGTCCTCATCTTAAATCTCTGTAAGAATTATTTTATTTGTAGCACTTTTAATGGGATTTATATTACATTTAATATTAAATCGTAATGCCCGCGAGGGTAGGGGTCACAACTTATTTATCTTTCTATCCCTCTACAGAGGGATGTGGAATACTTGAGTGAATTGATTATTTGAAAATAAGTATATAAATCTGCACAGGAAATAAAAGACCACTAGAGCCATTGAAAGATAAGCTTATAAGCTTACAAGAACATTTACTTTAAATGTTAGTGTTAAAATATTACATTTCCCTAGTAACATTTGACATAAATGAAGACCGTTCTTTTTTTTTTTTGTCAAAGAAAGCAAATCTGAAGCATTCCTAATAAATGCCTAATGTGTAATAATCATAATTTTATTATGTTTTCAGGAATCTTCAATGTGGAAGATTAGTTTGTACTTATCCTACTCGAATTCCTTTTTACAGAGAAAATGGTGCTGTGATTTATGCTTTTGTACGAAATGATTTATGTGTATCTGTATTCTACAAATCGGCTCAATCACGAGAAGATCCAATGGTAGTCTTAAGTGGCTCTCCTTGTGACATAGGGAGGGTAAATGATTTAAAATCTGTTTTTTTTTAAATCTAGTTTTATTCATTTCTTAATATTTTCATTTAAGTATCAAATTTCAGTTCATTTCTAGTGCTATGTAACTTTAAATATTTAGATAAGAAGAAAATGAATAAGCTTCATTTTGTCTCCACATATTGAGGGCAATGGGAATGTTTGATCTTCTTCAGAATTTCAGTATTATGACCAAGGATATTCCAAGCATTTTGGGGCTGGAGTGTGGAGGGGAGAGATCTTGGGAATGTATTAAGTACTCCATAGCATGGAAATTCACTTTTCTCCTTAGAGAAGAAAGAAGAAATCCCGCTTAGTAATATATGTCTCTTTGTAGTCCAGTAGATAAGAGCACAACTTAGATCAGGCTTCTTAGAATCAAATCTTCAAAACTGATTTTTTTTTTACATATTGTAAGTTACATAACCAGTCTGAGATACTACAACTGTATGTAAAGTGGGGATAATAATAGCATTTACTCAATGGGGTTATTGCAAAGTTTAAATGAAGTAACTGTAAAGTGCTTAGTATGATACCTGGCACATGGTGAGAGCTAAATATAGATAGGCTTTTATTACTGATTATTATAATTCATTATCTCTGAGGCTAACCCAAATCTGGAGAAAACATAGAAGGAGTAAATTTACTTCAAAATGTCCTTTAATTCCTGACCAGATCTTTGCTTATGAGGAACCATAATATAGTATACACTGTAGGCATTAAAGATTAAGATGTGCATGCACCTATGTTCTGATGTTTCCACTTAATAGATGATTTTGAACAGATTAATATGTGAAATGTATATGTTAATAGCCACTTGTGGTTGTTTTATAATTTAATGAAGTTTACTGCAGGTACAGTATATAGTCTTAGTATATGTGCTGCTGGAGTGAGCACAGTATGTCGTCTTCTCAATATTGATGTTCTCTTCATGCCTCGGAGTCATAAATGCCTCCTTAATGGGGGTATACACCAAGGAGTTCAGTAGATATATTTAGGCCAGGGAGCCAAAACAACTAAAAAATGGAAACTAGTCAACAGATGATTTGATATTCAGTTGATAATTTAGTAAGAATAGAATTCTTTTTATAACATGGACAATCCTCAGTGATAAGCAAGAGAACCCATTTTACGAGGTAGTTTTTAATGATATTGTAAGTCACATACGATGAAACATTCTTGGCAACTTTTTTTTTTTTTGTCAGTAGCATCCTTATATAACAGGACTCTTCATTTCAGTTTCAACTAAGGCAACCAGACAATAAAGACTACATTCGAAAAGGAGTTGTTAGACACACCACCATGGCCAAGAACTAAGGAGAAAACTCAACACACACAGTAAAGGTTTAAAAGGTTTAGTTTGATTTAGAAAGGGGTTTGTGAGGCCATTTCTTTGAAGAGAGTTGTGCTGTGCTATAATGTTTAAAAGGAAATCATTTTCACATACAATATTTCATTTTAACCTCAAAACAAATCTCAAATTCTTTAGAAAAAGTATGATGGTACTCATGTAAGAGAACTGCAGCTTAGAAAAGCTGATATTGCTGTAAATATTGGAGTTGGGAATATATCCTTAATCCTCTGATTATTACGCTTCAAACACAAAGGGGTTATATCTGGATGTTTCATACATTACATAATAGAATGTTAGATATGTATGGCATATTTTAATAAGATTCCTATTATCTTTATTAGGGGACTCTACTAATAGCTCAAATTTGATTAAAACTTAATATATATCTTGATTATATTGAACTGATTTTCTTTCTGTTTTTTTTTTTTTCTTTCAATCAAACTTTTGATATATGGAACAAAAACAAATACAAATCGAAAGATTACTGTGCTCTTAGGGATAGTTTTGTTAGATTTCAGGATATTATAATAAAAAGTGGTTATATGGATATGATATTTTTGTTGGTCTTGTTTTATTTGTATCTCCCATTTCCCTACACTGAATTATTTTTTTATGACTATTTTTTAGGTTCACAGCAAAACTGAGAGGAAGGTACAGAATTCCCATACACTCCCTTGCTCCCACACAAGCATAGTCTCCCCCATTATCAACAATCCCCCACCAGAGTGGGACATTTGTTACAACTGATGAACCTACATTGACACATCATCATCCCGTCCATATTTTACATTAGACTTATCTGAAAAATCCCCAAATACTTGGAGATTAAACAAACATTTTTGAATAACACATGTGCTAAAGGAGACCTTTTGAGAGAAATTGAAAAATATTTTGAACTAAATGAAAATAAAAATACAACATATAAAAATTTACAGGTTATAGCAAAAGCAGTACTTAGATGGAAATGTATTACAATGAATGGTTATGGTCTTATGGTATAAAGTTACTGATTGTAATGTTAAGACAGTTGGATTCCTGTAACGTGGAAAGTTTTTTGTATTTTTTCTTTTTTTAGGTATGTATAAATCGTGAATGTGTAGAATCAAGGATCCTTATGGATTATTCAAACCTTTGTTCACAGCAGTGCAGAGGACATGGAGTAAGTAAGCACAAAATTTATGTTTCCCCAAATCACATCTATCTTGGACACTTTATAGCATCATTTAATTTACTCAACATTTATCATGTTTCTTTTATTTGAGAGTCTGTATTGTATCTTGCTTCAATGTGGTAACCAAAAGTAGTATTAGAGAACATTGTATAGAATTAAATTGTTGTTGACCTTAACAGATTTATTCTTATAGACGGCTACTTTTCAAAGGTGTTCAATGAATACATTCACCTGTTCATTAAGGGAAGATAATTATGCCATAATTTGTGTGTCTGTGAATATATGCTGTGAGGGAAAACTATTGGTTTTATCCTCCTTTTTAAATATACTATTTTTTTAGCAGTTTTAAGTTCATAGCAAAATTGAGAAAAAAGTACAGAGATTTCGATATACCTCCTAACCCCAATACATACAGCCTCTCTCACCATCAACATTCTCCACCAGAGTGGTACACTGGTTACAATCATAAGCCTACAAAAACACCATTATCACTCAAAGTCCATAGTTTAAACAGGGTGTGCTCTTGGTGTTGTTTGTTCTATGTGTTTGGACAAATTTATAATGGCAGGTATCCATCGTTAATGGTATCATACAGAGTAGTTCCATAGCCCTAAAAATCTGTGCTCTGCCTACTCATCCCTCCATCCCTCCTACTCCTGATAACTATCAATCTTTTAAGTATCTCCATAGTTTTGCTTTTTCCAGAATGCCATATAGTTGGAATCGTATAGTGTGGATCAGACTGGTTCCTCAGACTTAATAATATGCATTTAAAGCTCCTTCATATCTTTCCCCGCCTTGATAGCTCATTTCTTTTTAGTGCTAATATTCTGTTGTTTGGATGTAGCATAACTTATTCATTCACCTACTGAAGATAGATATCTTGGTTGTTTCACATTTTGAGTTATAAATAAAGCAGCTATAAACATTCATGTGCAGTTTTTTATATGGGAATAAGTTTTCAGCTCATTTGGGTAAATTCTAAAGACTGCAATTGCTGGGGGCACCTGGATGGCTCAGTCAGTTAAGCATCTGTCTTCAGCTCAGGTCATGATCTCAGGGTCCTGGTTGAGGCCTGCATCAGGCTCCCTGCTCAGCAGGGAGTCTGCTTCTCCCTCTGCAACCTTCCCCCCCGCCCCACTTCCCTCCTTCCCCCGCTTATGCTCTCTCTCTCAAATAAATAAATAAAATCTTAAAAAAAGAAACAAAGGTCAAAAGACCTTTTCATTTAGGTCTTTGGCTATGATTTTGTTTTATTCTTTCACTTGGAATGTATTTCACTTCTATTCATTTTGTCTAACTCTCTGTGTTTGTTTTTATATATTAGGGAGGTCAGCTACATCTCCTGGTCTTGAAAGTAGTAGCTTTGTGTAGAGGAGTTTTTGTGGTGCCCTGTAGCACAATGCCCCCTGGTCACCAGAACCAGCACTCTAAATGTGTCTTCTCTGTGGGCTGCATGTACCCTGCTATTGTGGCTGAGCCATGTTTGCCTTAGCCCAGCCAGCTGCAATGACCTCCTTTGAATATTGTTGGCTCACTGAGCAGGGTTTGGTTCCTGTGCTGTTGAGAGACCTGTCTGAGGTCACCACAGGTTCACTGGTGGACAGGGTTGGCAATCAGACTAGGTGCCTACAGTCAGCCTCTGTGTTACAACTGTGGGTGCACTGAATGGCAGGGCTTGCTCCTTATCTGGCCAACTGAGAGGCTTTGTTGGTTGGTGGGGCTGGTAGGCTGACTAGATGTCTGCAGTTGGCTTCTTTGTCACAGTTGCAAGCATGCCAAATGGCAGAGCTTGCTCTCTGTGCAGTCAGCTAAGAGGCCTGGCTGGAGCTGTATGCTGGTGTGTGTGGTTATCTCCCCCTCCCCCCAGGGCAGAAGTCACTCTGGAGAGGCATTCATCCCTGCTGGGGCTGCTTGCAGGGTGAGGCAGGGCAGGAGCTGTTTTGGAGAGATGCTTGCTGCAGCATGCAGATTGGATGGGACAGGTCTGATGGAGAGTGCGGAGATAGGGCCTGGGGTGCTAGCTAGATAGATGGAGAAAGCATTGGCTCCCACTAGTGTCAGCTATCTAAGCTGGGGGAAGGGAAGAGAAATGGTGCCCACCAGCAGTTTTGTTCCGGGAGATATCTACTGAAGATACAGTGTATGTTTTGAGATTAGTAAATAAACATTCTTCATGTATACCCCAGGCACTTTTCAAACTATTGCTTCTGTGCTGTCTCAGGTCGAGCTATTTATTATGCTGACTGTTTAAGTGTGGGGACTCAGTTTCCTATCATCCTCTAGCTTTCCCAGGTTACACCCTGCTGATTTTAAAACCTCCTAAAGTTAAGCCCCACCAGTTTTCAAACCTAGATATTACGGGGACTCGTCTTCTCAATGCAGGTCCCTGGTGCCTGGGATGCCTGGGGTGCCTAGGCTGGGGTCTGATCCTCTCACTTTGTACTTGGGGTGTTCCTCCTGTTTGAGGTTAGTCTTACTGGGGGTTTGGTTCCCAATGACATCTCTACCCCTCCTACCCTTTTTAATGTAGTCTCCTCTCCATGGTGGAACATCTGTTCTGCCAGTTTTCAGGTCATTTTCAGAGTTAGTTGCATATATGTAGCTGTTATCTCAGTGTGTCTATGGGATGAAGTGAGCTCAGGATCCTCCTACTCTACCATCTTCCCTGAACCTCTTCTATTATTTCTTTAAATAGATACTTTCTGTCCCTTTTCCTCACTTTCTTCTGGAACTCTAATTATTCTAATATATATGTTTGATGGTTTCCCATTAGATCACGTGTTATTTTCTTCACTCTTTTTCATTCTTTTTTCTTTGTTCTACTCTGACTGGATTATTTAAAAGTTCCTATACTCTAGATCAATAATTCTATCTTCTGTTTGTTCTGTCCTGCTGTAGATGCTCTCTATTGCATTTTTCTTGTCATTTATTACATTCTGTATCTCCAGAATTTGTTTGGTTCTTTTTTATGATTTCTGTCTCTTTGTTAAATTCCTCAAAACAGCTTTGTTGAATTCTTTTTCAGCTAAATTGCCAAATTCTGTGTTTTGAGTTCAGTTACTGGAGTATTATTGTTATTTTTTGGTAATAACATGTTTCCAGGATTCTTCATGTTCCTTGGAGTTTTGTGTTGCTGTTTTCACATTTGAAGTAGTCACCTTCTTAAATCTTTACTAGTTGTCAGCAGGTGGGAGATAATATTTGCTGGTCTTATGTCTAGGTCTTTCTACAACCTTGTATAGATATACTTGCTCCACATTTCTTGCACCCTCTCAGGGCAGAATTCTTAAGCTGGTATGTGTTCTCTCTCTCTTACGATGCACCAAGCCAGCTGCTGGAAAACTCTGTTTTCTAGGAGGTGCGCTACAGCTTAAGTTTGTGATTTCTCCCTTGTTCAAGGACCCTTGCCTGATTTTCTGAGGGTACTCCCTGTCCACCAGAGCTTTTTGCTGCCAAACTCAGGAGGAAACACAAGGAACAGGCTGCAGATTGTGGAGAGTTGTGGGCTTAGCACTTGGGGTGTTGTGGGTGCCCCTGGATCAGGTAAGGGGTGATCTTTGGGTGAGGATTTCCCAGCAACTTGTGGGCAGGCTTCCTACTGGAGTAATGAAAGCATATAGCAGGAACTGTGTCCCTTTAATGCCCTCTGATAGTCTTATCTTCTTATCTACCACTTTCCTGATTTCTTCCTTCCCCTCAGTTGTGGAGATTCCTGCCTCAATACTCTGGGTGCTGTGGGAGAGAAATGGATTTCTCCAGCTGTGTCCTTCACCTCACCACTTTCTCTTTTTTCTGTCGGAGAGGTCACTGCTGGCTAGTTCAGCCCTGGACTATGTGCCATTGTGGGAGGGATGGCACTGGCAACTACTCTTACCCTCTTCAGTGCATCTGAACTCTTATTTTATTTTATTTTATTTAGGGAGGGGGTGCTTCAAAGGAATGCAGGAATCTATTTTTGGGAAACTATTCCTGGGGAGACTTCTGCAAGGCTCTCTTTTCAATGGGTTTCTGCCCACATTAGCTCTCTATGTTTTCCCCAACTGCATATAAGAGGAGCTGAGTCCTCTTCACTGGTTCCTTCTGATTCCACAGCCCATACTGAAGTCTGTCTGCCTATTACCTGATACACAAGTGGGCAAGACTCCTCCCAGGTCTCTTGGTGTGTAGTGCTTGATTCTACAAATCTCACAGAGGTACTTTTGTTCATGGATGGATGCTGAAATTTAGTTGTTTTTATAAAGGGGGACCAAAGGAAGGAGTTCTTATGACACGATAATTCTTTTGTCAAACCCAAAGCCAGTTTTATCTCTTCCTTCCCAATCCTTATACCTTTTATTTTCTTATCTTGTCAATATGATGTTGTAAAGAGGGACTCTCTTGCCTTGTTCCTGATCTTAATGGAAAAGCTTTAATCTACCATTAGGTACTGTCAGGTTTTTAAAAAAGATATTCTTTATCAATTTGAGAAAGTTTCCCTCTATTTATAGCTTTCTGATAGTCTTTTATCATTACTGGGTGTTCAATTTTGTTAAATAACTTTCTGCAGTTATTAATATAGTCATGTGATTTTTCTTTTCTAGCTGTTGATATATGATGGATTACATTAATTGATTTTCAAATGTTGAATCATCTTTGCATACTTGAGATAAAACTCACTTGCTCATGGTATATAATACTTCCTATACATTAATGGAATTAATTTGCTAATATTTTGTTGAGGATTTTTGCATCATTTTTCATGAGAGGTATTGATCTATAGTTTTCTTATAATGTCTTTGTCTTTGGCATTAGGGTAACGCTGGCCTCATAAATATGTCAAAAAGTATTCACTCTACTTCTAATTTCTGAAAGAGATTATAGGGAATTGGTATGATTTCTTCCTTAAATGCTTGGTAAAATTCACTAGTTAACCCAACTTGACTTGTGCTTTCTGTTTTGGAAAGTTGTTAATTGTTGATTTAATCTCTCTTTTTTTAATGCCTTCAGAACACCCTGTTCAAATTGCCTAGTTTTTTTTAACAGTCACCAATCTAAACTTTTTAATTTTATCTTATTTTATTTTAAAATTTCTTTTCAAGTATAATTAACATACAGTATTATATTAGTTTCAGGTGTACAATATAATGATTCAACAATTCTATGTATTACTCAGTGTTCATCACAATAAATACACTTTTAATCCTCTTCACCTATTTTACCTCCCCTCTGGCAACCACCAGTTTGTTCTCTCTATCTAAGAGTTTGTTTTTTGTTTGTCTTTTTTCTTTGTTCATTTATTTTGTTTCTTAAATTCAACTTATGAGTAAAATCATATGGAATTTGTCTTACTCTGACTGACTTATTTCATTTAGCATTATACCCCCAAGGTCTGTCTATGTTATTGCAAATGACAAGATCTCATTCTTTCTTTATGGCTGAATAAGTTTCCTTTATATATATATTCACACACACACACACACACACACACACTATGTCCTTTATCCATTCATCTGTTGATGGATACTTGAGTTGCTTCCATATCTTGGCTATTGTAAATAATGCAGCAATAAACATAGGGGTGCATATATGTTTTTGAATTAGTGTTTTTGTTTTCTTTGGGTAAATACCCAGCAATGGAATTACCAGATCATATAGTATTTCTATTTATAATCTTTTTTTTAAAGATTTTATTTATTTATTTGACAGAGAGAGACATAGCGAGAGAGGGAACACAAGCAGGGGGAGTGGGAGAAGGAGAAGCAGGCTTCCTGCGGAGCAGGGAGCCCAACGTGGGCCTCGATCCCAGGACACTGGAATCATGACCTGAGCCGAAGGCAGATGCTTAATGACTGAGCCACCCAGGTGCCCCTCTATTTATAATCTTTTGAGGAACCTCCATACTGTTCCCCACAGTGGCTGCACCAATTTACATTCCCACTAACAGTGCACCAGGGTTCTTTTTCTCCACATCATCACCAACACTTGTTACTTCTTGTGTTTTTGATTTTAGCCATTCTGACAGGTATAAAATGATGGTTTTAATTTGCATTTCCCTGATGATTAATGATGTTGAGCATATTTTCATGTATTTTGTCCACCTGTATGTCATCTTTGGAAAAATGTCCATTCATGTCCTCTGCTCATTTAATTGGATTTGTTTTTTTAATGATAAATTGTATAAGTTCTTTATATATTTTGGATATTAACCCTTTATCAGACATGCCATTTGCAAATATTTTCTCTCATTCCATAGGTTGCCTTTTTGATTTTTTGATGATTTCTGTTGCTGTGCCTAAGCTTTTTAGTTTGGTGTAGTCTCAATAGTTTATTTTTGCTTTTGTTTTCCTTGCCTTAGGAGACATGTAGAAAAAGTTGCTCTGTCCAGTGTCAAAGAGATTATTGCCCATGTTCTCTTCTAGGATTTTTATGGATTTAGGTCCCAAATTTAGGTCTTTAATACATTTTTTTAAATTTAAATTTTAATTAATTAATTAATTTAAAAATTTTATTATGTTAGTCACCATACAATACATCATTAGATGCTTAATAACTGAGCCACTCAGGCGCCCCCTTTAATCCATTTTTAAAATTTAATTTCATTTTATTATGTTATGTTAGTCACCATACATCATTAGTTTTTGATGTAGTGATCCAGGATTCATTGTTTTCATATAACACCCAGTGCTCCATGCAATATGTGCCCTCCATAATACCCATCACCGGCTTCACCTATCCCCCGGACCCCTCCCCTCTAAAACCCTCAGTTTGTTTCCCATAGTTCATAGTCTCTCATGGTTCATCTCCCCCTCCGATTTCCCCCCCTTCAGTTTTCCCTTCCTTCTCCTAATGACCTCCAGGCTATTCCTTATGTTCCACAAATAAGTGAAACAATAAGATAATTGACTTTCTCTGCTTGACTTATTTCACTTAGCATAATCTCCTCCAGTCCCATCCATGTTGATGTAAAAGTTGGGTATTCATCCTTTCTGATGGCTGAGTAATATTCTATTGTATATATGGACCCCATCTTCTTTATCCACTCGTCTGTTGAAGGGCATCTCAGCTCTTTCCGCAGTTTGGCTGTTGCAGACATTGCTGCTTATGAACATTGGGGTGCATATGGCCCTTCTTTTCACTACATCTGTGTCTTTGGGGTAAATACCCAGGAGTGCAATTGCTGGGTCATAGGGTAGCTCTGTTTTTAATTTTCTGAGGCACCTTGACATTGTTTTCCAAAGTGGCTGTACCAACTTGTATTCCCACCAACAGTGTGAGAGGGTTCCCCTTTCTCCACAACCTCTCCAACAATTGTTGTTTCTTGCCTTGACAAATTTCGTCATTCTAACTGGTATAAGGTGGTATCTCAAGTGGTTTTGATTTGAATTTCCCCAATAGCTAATGATGATGAACATTTTTTCATGTGTCTGTTAGCCATCTGTATGTCTTCTTTGGAGAAGTGTCTGTTCATGTCTTCTGCCCATTTTTTGACTTGATTATTTGTTTTTGGAGTGTTGAGTTTTAGAAGTTCTTTATAGATCTTGGAAATCAGCCTTTTTTTTAATTATGTTATGTTAATCACCATACATTACATCATTAGTTTTTGATGTAGTGTTCCATGCTTCATTGTTTGCATATAACACCCAGTGCTCCATGCAGAACGTGCCCTCTTTAATACCCATCACCAGGCTAACACATCCCCCCACCCCACTCCCCTCTAGAACCCTCAGTTTGTTTCTCAGAGTCCATAGTCTCGCATGGTTTGTCTCCCCCTCTGATTCCCCCCTTCATTCTTCCCCTCTGACTATCTTCTTCTTCTTTTTTTTTTTTAAAACATATAATGTATTATATGTTTCAGAGGTACTGGTCTGTGATTCAACAGTCTTACACAATTCACAGCGCTCACCATAGCACATACCCTCCCCAATGTCTATCAACCAGCCGCCCCATCCCTCCCACCCCCCACCACTCCAGGAACCCTCAGTTTGTTTCCTACAATTAAGAATTCCTCATATCAGTGAGGTCATATGATACATGTCTTTCTCTGATTGACTTATTTCATGCAGCATAATACCCTCCAGTTCCATCCACGTCACTGCAAATAGCAAGATTTCATTCCTTTTGATGGCTGCATAATATTCATATTCATAATATTCCATTGTATATCTATACCACATCTTCTTTATCCATATCCAAAATCTATAAAGAACTTATTAAACTCAACACCCAAAGAACAAATGTTCCAATTAAGAAATGGGCAGAACACATGAACAGACATTTTTCCAAAGAAGACATCCAAATGGCCAACAAACACATGAAAAAGTGCTCAACATTGCTTGGCATCAGGGAAATCCAAATCAAAACCTCAGTGAGATACCACCTCACACCAGTCAGAATGGCTAAAATTAACAAGTCAGGAAATGACAGATGTTGGTGGGGATGCAGAGAAAGGGGAACCCTCCTGCACTGTTGGTGGGAATGCAAGCTGGTGCAGCCAGTCTGGAAAACAGTATGGAGGTTCCTCAAAAAGTTGAAAATAGAGCTACCATACAATCCAGCAATTGCACTACTGGGTATTTATCCAAAGATTTTGGATACTAGCCCTTTATCTGATACGTCATTTGCAAATATCTTCTGCCATTCTGTCAGTTGTCTTTTGGTTTTGTTGACTTTCTTTGTTGTGCAAAAACTTTTTATCTTGATGAAGTCCCAATAGTTCATTTTTGCCCTTGCTTCCCTTGCCTTTGGCGTTGTTTCTAGGAAGAAGTTGCTGTGGCTGAGGTTGAAGAGGTTGCTGCCTGTGTTCTCCTTTAGGATGTTGATGGACTCCTGTTTCACAGTTAGGTCTTTCAACCATTTTGAGTCTATTTTTGTGTGTGGTGTAAGGAAATGGTCCAGCTTCATTCTTCTGCATGTGGCTGTACAATTTTCCCAACACCATTTGTTGAAGAGACTGTCTTTTTCCATTGGACATTCTTTCCTGCTTTGTTGAAATTAGTTGGCCATAGAGTTGAGGGTCCATTTCTGGGCTATCTATTCTGTTCCATTGATCTATGTGTCTGTTTTTGTGCCAGTACCATACTGTCTTGATGATGACAGCTTTGTAATAGAGCTGGAAGTCCGGATTTGTGATGCCGCCAGCTTTGCCTTTCTCTTTCAACATTCCTCTGGCTATGCGGGGTCTTTTCTGGTTCCATACAAATTTTAGGATTATTTGTTCCATTTCTTTGAAAAAAGTTGATGGTATTTTGATGGGGATTGCATTAAATGTGTAGATTGCTCTAGGTAGCATTGACATCTTCACAATATTTGTTCTTCCAATGCATGAGCAAGGAATGTTTTTCCATTTCTTTGTGTCTTCCTCAATTTCTTTCTTTTTTTTTTTTTAAGATTTTATTTATTGATTTGACAGAGAGAGAGACAGCGAGACCACGAACACAAGCAGGGGGAGTGGGAGAGGGAGAAGCAGGCTTCCCGCTGAGCAGGGAGCCTGATGTGGGACTCTATCCCAGGACCCCGGGATCATGACCTGAGCCGAAGGCAGACGCTTAATGACTGAGCCACCCAGGCGCCCCCTCAATTTATTTCATGAGTTTTCTGAGTACAGATCCTTTGCCTCTTTGGTTAGATTTATTCCTAGGTATCTTATGGTTTTGGGTGCATTTGTAAATGGGATCAACTCCTTAATTTCTCTTTCTTCTGTCTTTTTGGTGTACAGGAATGCCACTGATTTCTGTGCATTGAGTTTCTATCCTGCCACTTTACTGAATTCCTGTATGAGTTCTAGCAGTTTTGGGGTGGAGTCTTTTGGGTTTTCCACATAAAGTATCATATCATCTGTAAAGAGTGAAAGTTTGACTTCTTTGCCAGTTTGGATGCCTTTGATTTCTTTTTGTTGTCTGATTGCTGTGGCTAGGACTTCTAATACTATGTTGAATAGCAGTGGTGATAGTGGACATCCCTGCCCTGTTCCTGACCTTAGACGCAAAGCTCTCAGTTTTTCCCCATTGAGAATGATATTCGCTGTGGGTTTTTCATAGGTGGCTTTTATGATGTTGAGGTATATACCCTCTATCGCTATACTCTGAAGAGTTTTGATCACGAAAGGATGCTGTACTTTGTCAAATGCTTTTTCTAATCTATTGAGAGGATCATATGGGTCTTGTTTTTTTTTAAAGATTTTATTTATTTATTTGACAGAGAGAGACACAGCGAGAGAGGGAACACAAGCAGGGGGAGTGGGAGAGGGAGAAGCAGGCTCCCCGCAGAGCAGGGAGCCCGATGCGGGACTCGATCCCAGGACCCCAGGATCATGACCTGAGCTGAAGGCAGTCGCTTAACCAACTGAGCCACCCAGGCGCCCCATATGGTCCTTGTTTTTCTTTTATTCATGTATTGTATCACATTGATTGATTTGCAGATGTTGAACCAACCTTGCAGCCCAGGGATAAATCCCACTTGGTCGTGCTGAATAATCCTTTCAATGTACTGTTGGATCCTATTGGCTAGTATTTTGGTGAGAATTTTTGCATCCATGTTCATCAGGGATATTGGTCTGTAATTCTCCTTTTTGATGGGGTCTTTGGTTTTGGGATCAAGGTAATGGTGGCCTCATAAAACGAGTCTGGAAGTTTTCCTTCCATTTCTATTTTTTGGAACAGTTTCAGAAGAATGGGTATTAATTCTTCTTTAAATGTTTGGTGGAATTCCCTTGGGAAGCCATCTGGCCCTGGGCTCTTGTTTGTTGGGAGATTTTTGATGACTGCTTCAATTTCCTTAGTGCTTATAGGTCTGTTCAGGTTTTCTATTTCTTCCTGGTTCAGTTTTGGTAGTCGATACATCTCTAGGAATACATCCATTTCTTCCAGGTTATCTAATTTGCTGGCATAGAGTTGCTCA
Organism: Neomonachus schauinslandi; assembly: GCF_002201575.2. Lineage (NCBI taxonomy): Eukaryota > Metazoa > Chordata > Mammalia > Carnivora > Phocidae > Neomonachus > Neomonachus schauinslandi. Next base: position 36,026,394 of record NC_058404.1, read on the forward strand.
TAATATGTTCTTATAATTGTTTGTATTTCTTTGGTGTTGGTTGTGATCTCTCCTCTTTCATTCATGATTTTGTTGATGTGGGTCATTTCTCTTTTCTTTTTGATCAGTCTGGCCAGGGGTTTATCAATCTTGTTAATTCTTTCAAAGAACCAGCTCCTAGTTTCATTGGTCTGTTCTACTGTTCTTTTGGTTTCTATTTCATTGATTTCTGCTCTGATCTTTATTATTTCTGTTCTCCTGCTGGGTTTAGGCTTTATTTGCTGTTCTTTCTCCAGCTCCTTTAGGTGGAGGGTTAGGTTGTGTATTTGAGACCTTTCTTGTTTCTTGAGAAAGGCTTGTGTTGCTATATATTTTCCTCTTAGGACTGCCTTTGCTGCATCCCAGAGATTTTGAACAGGAGTGTTTTCATTTTCATTGGTTTCCATGAAGTTTTTAAATTCTTCTTTAATTTCCTGGGTGACCCATTCATTCTTTAGTAGGATGCTCTTTAGCCTCCACGTATTTGAGTTCTTTCCGACTTTCCTCTTGTGATTGAGTTCTAGTCTCAAAGCACTGTGGTCTGAAAATATGCAGGGAATGATCCCAATCTTTTGGTACTGGTTGAGACCTGATTTGTGACTGAGGATATGATCTACTCTGGAGAATGTTCCATGGGCACTGGAGAAGAATGTGTATTCTGTTGTTTCGGGATGAAATGTTCTGAATATGTCTGTGAAGTCCATTTGGTCCAGTGTGTCATTTAAAGTCTTTATTTCCTTGTTGATATTTTGCTTAGATGATCTGTCCAATTCCGTGAGGGTGGTGTTAAAGTCCCCCACTATTATTGTATTGTAGTTGATGTGTTTCTTTGCTTTTGTTATTAATTGGGTTATATATTGGCTGCTCCCATATTAGGGGCATAGATATTTTCAATTGTTAGATCTTCTTTTTGGATAGACCCTTTAAGTAGGATATAGTGTCCTTCCTCATCTCTTATGATAGTCTTTGGTGTAAAATCTAATTTGTGTGATATAAGGATTGCCACCCCAGCTTTCTTTTGGTGTCCATTAGCATGGTAAATGGTTTTCCAGCCCCTCACTTTCAATCTGGGGGTGTCTTTGGGTCTAAAATGAGTCTCTTGCAAGGCGCCTGGGTGGCTCAGCTGGTTAAGCGACTGCCTTCGGCTCAGGTCATGATCCTGGAGTCCCTGGATTGAGTCCCGCATCGGGCTCCCTGCTCGGTGGGGAGTCTGCTTTGTCCTCTGACCCTATCCCCTCTCTTGTGTTCTCTGTCTCTCATTCTCTCTCTCTCAAATAAATAAGTAAAATCTTTAAAAAAATAAAAATAAAACAATAAAATGAGTCTCTTGCAGACAGCATATCATTGGGTCTTGTTTTTTTATCCAATCTTATACTCTGTGTCTTTTGATTGGGGCATTTAGCACATTTACATTCAGGGTACCTATTGAAAGATATGAATTTAGTGCCATTGTATTGCCTGTAAGGTGACTGTTACTGTTTAGTATTTGTGTTCCTTTTTGGTCTATGTTGCTTTTAGGGTCTCTCTTTGCTTAGAGGACCCCTTTCTATATTTCTTGTAGGGCTGGTTTCGTGTTTGCAAACTCCTTTAGTTTTTGTTTGTCCTGGAAGCTTTTTATCTCTCCTTCTATTTTCAATGACAGCCTAGCTGGATATAGTATTCTTGGCTCCATATTTTTCTTGTTTAGTGCTCTGAAGATATCATGCCAGTCCTTTCTGGCCTGCCAGGTCTCTGTGGATAGGTCTGTTGCCAATCTAATGTTTCTACCATTGTAGGTTACAGATCTCTTGTCCCAAGCTGCTTTCAGGATTTTCTCTTTGTCTCTGAGACTCGTGAGTTTTACTATGAGATGTCAGGCTGTTGACCTATTTTTATTGATTTTGAGGGGGTTCTCTGTGCCTCCTGGATTTTGAGGCCTCTTTCCTTCCCAAATTAGGGAAGTTCTCTGCTATAATTTGCTCCAATATACCTTCTGCCCCTCTCTCTCTTTCTTCTTCTTTTGGGATCCCAATTATTCTAATGTTGTTTCATCTTAATGTATCACTTATCTCTCGAATTCTGCCCTCGTGATCCAGTAGTTGTTTCTCTCTCTTTTTCTCAGCTTCTTTATTTTCCATCATTTGGTCTTCTATATCACTAATCTCTCTTCTGCCTCATTTATCCTAGCAGTTAGAGCCTCAGTTTTTTTTTTAAAGATTTTATTTATTTATTTGAGAGAGAATGAGATAGAGAGAGAGAGCATGAGAGGGGGGAGGGTCAATGGGAGAAGCAGACTCCCCGCTGAGCAAGGAGCCCGATGTGGGACTCGATCCCGGGACTCCAGGATCATGACCTGAGCTGAAGGCAGTCGCTTAACCAGCTGAGCCACCCAGACGCCCTAGAGCCTCAGTTTTTTATTGCACCTCATTAATAGCCTTTTTGATTTTGACTCTGTTAGATTTTAGTTCTTTTATTTCTCCAGAAAGCATTTCTCTAATAACTTCCATGCTTTTTTCAAGCCCAGCTACGATCTTTAACATCATCATTCTGAACTCTAGCTCTGATATCTTACCAATGTACATATTGATTAGGTCCCTGGCAGTCGGTACTGCCTCTTGTTCTTTTTTTTGAGGTGATTTTTTGCATCTTGTCATTTTGTCCAGAGGAGAATAGATGAATGAGAGAACAATATGCTAACAGGGTAACAACACCCCAGAAAATATACACTAAATATATCAGAAAAGACCTGACACCAGGGGAAAAGAAAGGGAAAGAAAGAAAAAAGAAAAAAGAAAAAGAAAAGATAAAAACAAACAAAAACAAGATGAACAAAAAAACAGAATATGAGCAAATATGATCAGGCTGGTGCATAGGTCACTGCCACACACTAGGTTTTGGGCATATTTTGGTCTGTTAGAAGAAAGTGCCTCACAAAATTTTAAAGAAAGAAAAACTTATATATGTACAAATTAAGGGTAATACAATGAAGGGATGGAATATGACTGTAAAGATGAAAATCATAAAAGATATTTTAAATGGAATTGATAAGATAAGAGGTTCGTTGAAATAAGAAAGTAGAGGATTTAAAAAAAAAAAAAGGGAGAGAATGTGATCAGGCAGGAGACTAGGGCAATGCCATACACTAGAGATTTAGGGTATGTTTTAATCTGTTAGAAGAAACTGTATCCCAAAATTTTAAAGAGAGAACAACTTATATATATATATATATATCAAAAATAAGGTTAACTACTATGAAGTGATAGAATATGACTCTAAAAATGAAAAATCAAAAAGATTTTGTAAAAAAGGGATTGATGTTGGTTGAGAAAGGGAAAAAGAAAAATTCAAAAAAAAAAAAAGAAAAAGAAAGTTAAAAAAAATTAACTTTGAAAGACTAAAGAATCATGGAGAAAAAGCCATGAATTCTATGTGCAGTATTCCCCTAGTGCTGGAGTTCTGCCGTTCTCATTGATCGGTAAACTTGGACTTGGCTGGCTGTTCTTGCTGATCTTCTGGGGGAAGGGCCTGTTGCCATGGTTCCCAAATGTCTTTGCTGGAGGCGGAATTGCCCCGCCCTTGCCATCTGTGCTAAGCAATCTGCTTGGGTTTGCTCTCTGGAGCTTTTGTTCCCTGCAAACTTTCAGTACAGCTTTGATGGATGAGAGTGAAAAGGCAGCTTCCCAATCTCCACGCTGGAGGAGCTGAGAACTCAGGGCCCTACTCCTCAGTGAGCCCCCAGAGAAAAGCAGTCAGTCACTGTCTCCCTGGTCTCCGGCCGCACTCCGTGCTCACCCGGCCTGTGACTGAGCATTTCTATCTCTGGCACCGACTTGGTGTGGAGTCTCCAAACCCAGCAGATCCCTGCAGTGCGCTCCCATGCCACTCCTCCTGGGGGAGGAAGGGGAGTCTCCCTGGATCTGCCGCTTGTTGGGTCCCTGCTGGAGGAGCAGTGGCCTGACTGTGCCACGGATCACAGTTTATGGCAACCCCGAGCAGAGAGCCCACTCCTTGGCTCTGTCTCTGCAGCCGGCTTCCCTGTTCCAATGGGAGCTCTGCCACACTCAGGCACCCCTGGTCTTTCTGTGACCCCGAGGGTCCTGAGACCACACTGTCCCAGCGAGGGTTCCACCTCCCGCTTAGCCACTGGAGTGACCTCCCTCAGCGGAGCTGACTTCTAAAAGTTCCAGTTTTGTTCTCCGCAGCTCTATCACTTGCCAGAAGCAGCCATTGGAGGCCCCTTCCCCCGCCGTCTAATCTCCCAAATATCGCCTCAGATTCACTTCTCCACACGTCCTACCTTCCAGAAATTGGTCACTTTTCTGTTCAGAGAGTTGTTGCTATTCTTTTCTTCAATCTCCTGTTGAGTTCCTAGGTGTTTAGAATGGTTTGATCCCTATCCAGCTGAATTCCTGGGACCAGAGGAAATCCAGGTCTCCTATTCCTCTGCCATCTTGCTCCTTCCCCCGGTAATCAGCCCTTTTATCTGTAGGGTCATTTGCAAATATCTTCTCCCATTCCATGGGTTGCCTCTGTTTTGTTGACTGTTTCCTTTGCTGTGAAGAAGATTTTATCTTGATGAAGTTCTAAAAGTTCATTTTTGCTTTTGATTCCCTTGTTTTTGGAAACATGTCTTGAAAGAATTTGCTGTGGCCTCTGTCAAAGAGATTCCTGCCTATATTCTACTCTAGGACTTTGATGGATTCCTGTCTCACATTTAGAGTCTGTCTTTGTGTTTGGTGTAAGAGAATGGTCGAGTTTCATTCTTCTGTATATAGCTGTCCAATTTTCCCAGCACCATTTATTGAAGAGGCTTTTTTCCATTGGATATTTTTTCCTGCTTTGTCGAAGATTAGTTAACCATAGAGTTGAAGGTCCATATCTGGGCTCTCTATTCTGTTCATTGATCTGTGTGTCTGTTTTTTGCCAATACCATGCTGTCTTGGTGATCACAGCTTTGTAATATAGCTTGAAATCAAGCAACATGATGCCCCCCAGCTTCATTTTTCTTTTTCAACATTTCCTTGGCAATTTGGGGTCTTTTCTGGTTCAGATTTTAGAACTGTTTGTTCTAGCGCTTTGCAAAATGCCATTGATATTTTGATCGGGATGGCATTGAAATTACAGATTACTCTGGGCAGCATAGACATTTTAACAATGTTTATTCTTCTGATCCATGAGCATGGAATATTTTTCCATCTTTTTGTGTCTTCTTCAATTTCTTACATAAGTGTTCTGTAGTTTGTAGAGTGTAGATCCTTTACTTCTTTGGTTAGGTTTATTCCAAGGTACCTTATGGTTTTTGGTGCTATTGTAAATGGAATCGATTCCCTAATTTCTCTTTCTACAGTTACACTGTTAGTGTATAGGAAAGCAACTGATTTCTGTGCATTGATTTTGTATCCTTCCACATTACTGAATTGCTGTATTAGTTCTAGTAATTTGGGGGTGGAGTCTTTTGGATTTTCCACATAAAGTGTCATGTCATCTGCAAAGAGAGAGATTTTGACGTCTTCTTTGCCAATTTGAATACCTTGTATTTCTTTTTAGTGTCTGATTGCTGTTGCTAGGACTTCTAGTACTGTGTTGAATAATAGTGATGAGAGTGGGCATCCTTGTGTTCCTGATCTTAAGGGAAAGGCTCTCAGCTTTTACCCATTGAGAATGATATTCACTGTAGGCTTTTCATGATGGTTTTTATGAAATTAAGGAATGTTCCCCCATCCCTATACTATGAAGACTTTTAATCAGGAAAGGATGCTGTATTTTGTCAAATGCTTTTTCTGCATCAATTGAGAGGACCATATATTTCTCTTCTCTCCTCTTATTAACGTGTTCTATCACATTGATTGATTTGCGAATGTTGAACCACCCTTGCATCCCAGGATTAAATTCCACCTGGTGGTGATGTATAATCCTTTTAATGTACCATTGGATCCTATTAGCTAGGATGTTGTTGAGAATTTTGGCATCCATATTCATCAGGGATATTGTTCTGAAATTCTCCTTTTTGACGGGGTTTTTGCGTGGTTTGGGGAATCAAGGTAATGCTAGCCTCATAGAATGAGTATGGAAGTTTTCCCTCTGTTTTTATTTTTTGAAACAGCTTCAGGAGAATAGGTATTATGTCTTCTTTGAATGTTTGGTAGAATTCCCCAGGGAATCCATCAGGCCCTAGACTCTTGTTTTTTGGGAGGTTTTTGATCAGTGCTTCAATCTCGTTACTGGTTATTGGTCTATTCAGGTTGTTAATTTCTTCCTGTTTCAGTCTTGGTAGATTATACGTTTCTAGGAAGGCATCCATTTCTTCCAGGTTGCTTAATTTATTGGCATATAGTTGTTGATAATAATTTCTGATAATTGTTTCTATTTCCTTGGTGTTAGTCATGATCTCTCCCCTTTCATTCATAATTTTATTAATTTGGGTCCTTTCTCTTTTCTTTTGGATAAGTCTGGCCAATGGTTTGCTGATCTTATTAATTCTTTCAAAGAACAAGCTTCTAGTTTTGTTGATGTGTTCTACTGTATTTCTGGTTTCTAATTCATTGATCTCTGCTCTAATTTTAATTATTTCCCTTCTCATGCATGGGTTAGGCTTAATTTGTTGTTGATTCTCCAGTTCTTTAAGGTGTAAAGATAGTTTGTATATTCAGGATTTTTCTAATTTTTTGAGTGAGGCTTGGATAGGTATGTATTTCCCCCTTAGGACTGCCTTTGCAGTATCCCATAGGTTTTGGACCAATGTGTTTTTGTTCTCATTGGTTTCAATGAATTGTTTAAGTTCTTCTTTGATTTTCTGGTTGACCCAAACATTCTTAAGCATGATGGTCTTTAGCTTTCAAGTGTTTGAATTTCTTCCAAACTTTTTCTTGTGATTGAGTTCCATTTTTAAAGCATTATGGTCTGAGGATATGCACTGAATAATCTCAATCTTTTGGTATCAGTTGAGACCTGATTTCTGACCCAGTATGTGGTCTATTCTGAAAAAAGTTCCATGTGCACTCAAGAAGAATGAGTATTCTGTTGTTTTAGGGTGGGATGTTCTGCATATATTTATGAGGTCCATCTGGTCCAGTGTGTCATTCAAAGCTCTTGTTTCTTTGTTCACTTTCTGCTTAGATGATCTGTCTATTGCTGAGAGTGGAGTATTGAGGTCTCCTACTATTAACGTATTATTATTAATATGTTTCTTTATTTTGGTTAACAGTTGGCTTATGTAATTGGTTGCTCCCATGTTGGAGGCATAGATATTTACAATTGTTAGATCTTCTTGTTGGAAAGACCCTTTAAGAATGATATAGTGTCCTAAAAAAAAAAAAAAAGGAATGATATAGTGTTCTTCTATATCTCTAACTACAGTCTTTAGCTTAAAATCTAATTTTTCTGATATGAGAATTACTACCCCAGCTTTCTTTTGAGGTCTGTTGGCATGGAAGATGGATCTGGATCATGTCTTTTTATCCAATCTGCAACCCTGTGCCATTTTATGGGAACATTTAGGCAGTTCGTGTTGAGAGTGATTATTGAATGATATGAATTTATTGTCATCATGTTGCCTGTGAAGTCCTTGTTTCTATAGATTGTCTGTAAATTTCTGTTCTATATCACTCTTGGGGTCTTTCTCCTTTTATAGAAGCCCCCTTAATATTTCTTGCAGGGCTGGCTTAGTGGTCACATATTCTTTCAGTTTCTGCCAGTCTTGGAAGCTCTGCATCTCTCCATCCATTCTAAATGACAGCCTTGCCGGATAAAGTATCCTTGGCTGCATGTTCTTCTCATTTAGTACCCTGAATATGTCTTGCCAGGCCTTTCTGGCTTGCCAGGTCTCTGTGGATAGGTCTGACGTTATTCTGATGTTCCTCCCTGTGTACGTAAGGAATCTCTTCCCCCTAACTGCCCTTAAGATGGTTTCCTTGGTTCTAAGATTTGTGAGTTTTACTATTACATGCTGGGGTGTTGGTCTGTTCTCCTTGATCTTGGGAGGGGTCCTCTCTGCCTCTGGGACACGAATACTTGTTTTATTCCCCAGATTAGGGAAGTTCTCAGCTATGATTTGCTGAAATATATCTTCTCGTCCTCTCTCTCTCTCCACCACTTAGGTATCCCAATAATTCTGACATTGGAATGTTTCATGGCATCGTTTATTTCTCTAATTCTGTTTTCATGGATTTTAAGGTGTTTGTTCCAGGCCTCCTCCTGTTCCTTCCTTTCTATCAGTTTGTCTTCTAGATCACTAATTTGTTCTTCTGCCTTGTTTCCCCTAGCTGTTAGATTATCTAGCTTAGATTGCATTTCACTAATAGCATTTTTAAATTAGGCCTGATTAGCTCTCATTTCTGCCCTTAGAGAATCTATGTTGCCGTTAATGGGTTTCTCCAGCCTAGCTATTGTCTTCAAAACTGTTATCCTGGAATCTATTTCTGACATCTTGCTTATATCCATATCCATTAGGTCTGCGGGAGAGGCCATTGTCTCTGGTTCTTTTCTTTGTTGGGAGTTCCTCCTCCTAGTCATTCTGTTGTCGGGTGGTTGAGGGAATGTACAGAGTTGAAAATATCAACCACAGTCCAGGCAAGGTGCACCCTGGGAACGTTCAGAGCGATCGGAAGCCACCACCAAGGAAACCCAGCGAAAATGCAACCCAAGAATAAGATTTATAAAGTTAGAGGAAAAAGGGGGGAGGGGGGCGCTATAATCTCTTAATGTGGTGAGGTAGTGTGTTTCAGTTCTAACTGGGTGTATCTTGTACTCTTTGTTAGAGAACACTACTTCCCAGAGTTACAGGGAAATTAAAACTGGTATATATATAAAGGTAGTATTGAATAGGGAAAAAAGTACCACCTTTAAGATTATATCTATCTATCTATATATATAGAAAAAAGAAAAAGAGAAAAAAAGTATATGTGTGAAAGAGAAGTTAAAAAGTTTCTATGGAATATGTTGTATTAAGCATCTAGTTGAAATGCTAAGTAGGTAAAAAAAAAAAAACATGAGAAAGAATAAAAAAGTTGTATCTAAGAAATACACAGGCCATGAGGCAACACCAGGAGTTCAGTGTTCAGGTTTTACAGTTTTATGAGAACGCTTGGGTTGTCGTCCTCTTGTTCTTCCAGCTTGTCTTCTGGGTGAGGGGCCTGCCACATTGTTTTTCAGGCACTCCTGCTTCAGTGGAGTTGCCCTGCCCCCTATCAAGGGGCTGGGCTCTGTGGAAACCAGTTTTTTGGGCTTTTGTTCTGTGAGGGCTTTTCATACCTTTTTGGAGGGTCAGGGCAAAGGAAAATGTCCACACCCAGAAGTCTGCACCAGAGGAGAAAAGCCACAGTCCGCTCCTCTCTGAACCCTCCAGTACACATGGTCTCCCCATCTGTGAGCCCAGCTGAAAACTGCAACTTCCCACAGGTGGTGCACACCCCCAGTGATCCTCTGGTCGACCCAGGCCCCCCCTTGTCTCTACCCCCTGTGCCTCCAAAACCTGACTGATCCCCGTCTGGGTGGGTGTCAGCGTCAGCTGCAGCCACCACCAGCCCCCAGGTCTGCAAGCACAGTTCCGCACAAGCAGCCACCCTGGTCCTGGCGTTTGCCCCTTAAGCTCCTGGATTCTGTTGGAGCGCTGTTACTGGGTGCTTCTCGTCCCACCACCACCACTCTGCAAGCTGTTGCTGGTGCCCAGGTTCAGGATGCTTTTGCACTGGGGTATTATTTTACTTTCCAGTGGGTAGCTTCAGGTGGGCCCCTCCCCCTTCTGTTTATCCTCTGATACCTTTTGGAACAATCCCAACTCTACCCTTTGTACTTCTTGACTGAACATCCTCTGCCCCCAGAAGAGATCCAGACGTATAATCTTACATCTCAGGCTGATTTCATGGGTGTTCAGAGTGGCTTGGTAGATATCCAGCTAAATTCAGGGGAGTGGTTGAAATGGAGTCCCCCGCTCCTCCACCATCTTGCCTGTCTGTGATGGAATATCTTCATTTATTTATTTGTTTATTTGTGTTGTCTTCAATTTCTTTCATCAGCGTTTTATCATTTACAGAGTATAGGTCTCTCACCGACTTGGTTGAGGTTATTCCTAGATTTTTTGGGGGGAAGAGGTGCAATTATCATGGGATTTTTTTTTTTTTAAAGATTTTATTTATTTATTTGACAGAGAGAGAGCAAGAGCAGGAACACAAGCAGGGGGAGTGGGAGAGGGAGAAGCAGGCTTCCTGCTGAGCAGGGAGCCCGATGTGGGGCTCGATCCCAGGATCCTGGGACCATGACCTGAGCTGAAGGCAGACGCTTAACGACTGAGCCACCCATGCGCCCCATGGGATTGTTTTTTTAATTGCTCTTTCTGCTACCTTGTAATTAGTATAGAAACAGAACTGATTTCTGGGTATTAATTTTGTATCTTACAATTTTACTGAATTCATTTTTTCCTTCAGTGTTTTTTGGTGGAGTCTTCAGGGTTTTATATGTATAGTATTTTGTTATCTGCAAATAGTGACCAATATTGGTGCCTTCTTGTTTTTTTCTTGTCTGATTGCTGTGACTGAGATTTCCAGTACTATGTTGAATAAAAGTGGTGGGAGTGGACATCCTTGTCTTGTTCTTGGTCTTAGAGGGAAAGCTCTTGGTTTGTCAATATTGAGTATGATGTTAACTGTGGGTTGAGAGTTTTTATGATGAACTGATGTTGAATATTAAATGCTTTTTCTTCATTTATTGAGGTGATCATATTATTTTAATCTTTCATTTTGCTAGTGTGTTATCACATTGATTAATTTGGGAATATTGAACCATCCTTGCATCCCCAGAATAAATCCCACTTGGCCATCCTGAATAAATTTTTAAGTGTGTTGTTGAATGTTGTTTGCTAATATTTTGTTGAGAATTTTTGCATCTATGTCCATGAGAGATATTGGCCTATAGTTCTTTTTTCTTTTCTTTCTTTCTCTCTCTCTTTCTTCTTTTTCTTCTTTCTTTCTTTCTCTTTCTTTCTTTCTTTCTTTCTTTCTTTCTTTCTTTCTTTCTTTCTTT